>NC_143578.1:186512520-186765493 GCF_048544385.1 Mastigoproctus giganteus
GTGCGTCGGGCGAAATCTTTCAGGTTGTAAAAATTGCAATGACTCGTCTCTGTCACCTTGAAAGGATTTTCTGTCTTTCTGGCAGTTCTAGCTAATGTAACATATTATGATGGCATGAATACAGGACCAGACTTTAGCAATATTTTAATATTTTTCTATAATAATGAGTTGCACAGTCATCCTCATTTTGCGTATTAACAAGAAATTTGCATTGCATTACAATACTATACTGGCACAACTCAAAAATGATCAATATTGCACACAGACCGCACTCCATTCAGCCCCAACGTTGGGGCACACTGAAGAAGTGCCACTGTTGACGCTTCTCGAGGCAGTAAAAATTCAGATGGCATAACAAGGCTTGTGTCACGTAGCGAGATAATATTGATCTCACTTTGTACTGTTATTGCATAAATGTAGAGTCCACTATCCCAACCTCATTGGCGGTATTAACTCAAAAATTAAGAATTTTGAGTTGTGCCACTATTGCAGCCAGTGAGTGATATATAATCAAGATTTAGAAGATTCTTTTGTGGACGAATTTTTATTATTTTCAAAATTATTTCCTGAGTGCAAAACAGTATCAGAATAATTGCCAGCACAAACTGAACAAAATCTGGTGACAAGCTTCCCGAATACAAATATTGCACTTCGAATTTACTTATCAATTTTGGGGACAAATGCAGAAGGTGAACGAGCATTTTCAACATTAAATTGTATAAAAAATCATTTGCGATATGGATTATCTCAGTCAAAATTATCATCTTTATCAGTACTTTCTATAGAAAGTTAAATATTAATACAACTCCCCGTTGACAAAATTATAAGAGAATTTGCGAATAAAAAATGCTGCAAAGTAAACACCCTAATAACCAATCTTATATGTTGAATGTGATTGTTACTCTTTTTTTTTTTTTTGTTGTTGTTTTATAGAAAATGTGATTCATGATTGTTTGTTTTCAAGAATTGTTGTTTAATAAACCTATTTCTATTTTTAAAAATTTCTATTTATAATTTTTGTGGATGAAAATATAAAATATCTTTATTTTGAAATTTTGTTTTTCTTCTTCCCAATTCCTGTAAAATTTTTTGTTAGTCATGCTAGGCCACCTTTTGGGGATTTGTCAATGGTATACAGGATTTTGCCAGCTCGCACAATAAGCTAACTGTCCCATTGTATAAGGCAATGGATAGGCCACATCTTGAATACTCCATACAGGTATGGAAGCCTTATTTTAAGAATGATGCAGATTTGTTGGAACAGCTACAGAGAAAAGCAACAAAATTAGTCAAGGACATAAAAGGTTACTCTTACCATGAAAACTTCAGTTCTGCAAATTTCAGAGTTAGGAAACTAAGCACCTGCAAAGCGACCTAACTGAAGTGTTTAAGGCTTTAAATGGATTGAGTAACTAAATACTGATGGCACTCTTAACTCTTTCTTGGTTAATACACATAGAGATATAAACTGAAAAAGGATGATTGCAGAAGACAGGTACAAAATTTGCTTTCATCCAGAGACTTATTGAAACAAGCTTCCATCTGATGTTGTCGAAGCTGTACTTATCACCCACTGTTTATTTCTGTACCTTTATTTCTTCACTATTTATTTGTGTAGAACTAACTACTAATCTCTATACATCATGAACCGACTGGCTATTATAAGCAAACATCCTACTGGGCTTTCTTAGATTCCACTTTCAACCAGTTTAATTATTTGTTAATGTTTACAACCCCAACTTGTAACTCTTGATATAAATGAGATGATTATACTAGTATATGTGGGTTATTTGAAAAGTTTCTGGTCTACCATATATTTCATTATTTGAAAATAATATAAATATGAACAATAAGAAATTCCAAACATTTACAATGCGCATAATTCAAGGTGTAGAATTATATCTGAAATAATATATATATATATATACTTAACTTATTTATACATTATTACTTTTTAAATATTATGGTACTACTTGGGAGCGGCGCCTCCGTAGCCAGGTGGGAAAGAGCAGCAGTGCATAGCACACGCTTCTTGATTAGACCAGGGTTCCAGCCCATCACCACCAAATACGGAGGATGTGGAAAGGTCAGGGAATGACCACTGCATATCCCGGAGCAATATGGCCTTAGTTGCTAATGCTCCTAAATAAAAAACAACAAACATACTTCGGAGCATCAGGTTTGTATAATGTCTAATTGTCACTGTACAATAGCATTAATGTAGGAGCTAATACCCTCATTTATGCTATTTAAAATCTTAATATTTAAATCTAATTGTCATTAGACATAATTCCAATATATATATATATATAAGTTTTTATTAATATATTGAATAGAGTATGCATAAATGGATGTGACAGTTACACAAAGTGCCAGTAACTAGAAGGGTGTGGAAAGTAGAAAAAGAAGTGTAGGAGATTTGTGAAAGGTGAAAGAATGTTAATATCCTAAAGGTTATGATGAATTAATAGAATTATGCAGGGGTGGCTCATCCATAGACACTGCAGCACCCCAGCTATATAAATCTAGATATACAGTGAACGGAGTTATATGAAATTTTGTGAAGAACAATGCAACGCAATGAATATTTTTATTAACAGGACCCGCATATAGTATGCACATCCTCTATTTCCAGTAATCATTTCAATAATAAACGAATAAAACACAAAATCGTTTCCAACTTTGAAGTTTAATTAACTGTAGGCCTCACTGTGTACCAGGCAGTGACACATTTTGCATTCCAGTGAATATCTGCTAGTTGGTTGCCATTGGCAACTTGCCAATATACATTTTTTTTATAGGTGAAACGAATCAAAGTCACTGTAAAGTGTGCAGTGCAGATTTCGTCGTTGACCGTGATGGGTGTGTAGCCACAATGTCAGTGTCTTTTTGTTATTCGCCCAAATTCCCATTAACTAAATAATATCAGTGTTAAGTCAATACTCAACATTCAACAGTGTAATTATGTGATTACAGCTTAATTGCAAATTGAGCTTGAACTTGGTAAGTTCAAGTTACAGCAGGCCCCCGTTATAACGCGGTTCACTTTACGCTGATTCGCTATAATGCTGTCAAAACTCACTGTAACGCTATTTTACTAGCATACAGATTGAATTTTTGGCAAATCCGTCTTCAGTCCAGTCTGTTTTGAGCCTTTTTTTTTTTTTTGGCAAAAGGAGAAAATAGCCACCATGAAATTAACTACAGTAATTATTTTTATAATTTCTACTCTATGTACAAAATTGAAACTTTCAATATGCTCTTATTTTCTTGGTGTGGATAGTTTCAAGGGAGAAATTCTTTTTTAGTACACAAGTTGAAAAAATTTACCATCCAGTGTCATATGTTGTTACGAAGTCTGCATTTTCTGTTCTGACCTGTAATAGAAAGATACTAAAAATAGATTTACTCCCTATCTCTTCTTTTGTTTTACTGTGGGAACTATAACTTGCAAAATGTTTTTCACACAATCAATCCCATGAGTGCTAAATGCGGTGCTGTTTCTTGTACAGTATTCTCTGGTCTTCCGAACTCCTCTGACCTTATGGTCACCCGAAGTACATAAAATTTGTTTGTTTTACTGTTTTGGAAATTTCCTAAACATTCTCCATGAGTCACACCATAATTGATTACAGTACTTTTCGTACAATAAACAACCATTTGGTTTTACTGCACAGTAAAATCAAACTTTTCAGATAAATAAAACATTTGTCACCGTCTTCAGCTCACTTGCCAGAGGAATTCTAGATATCAGACAGTTTACTGTACTCGAACATCGTATCACAATCAGTGCAACACAGTTACATTTGCAGAGAGTTATGGCAGATAAGAATGAAAAAGCAACAATGTCTGGACACGGTGCAAAGATTGGAAAGGTAAGAAAAACATTTGCGTTTGAAAATTAAATTAGACGTTTTGAAGAGAATTGATTCCGGTCAAAGACAAGTGGATGTGTGCAATAATTTAGGACTGGCAGGTTCAACTGTAAGAACAATCATAAAAAATAAAGAATCAATTTTAGCAGCTGGAAAAACAGCTGTTCCCTTGCAGGCAACTAAATTGACCAGGGCTAGGCGAGCTATTATGATTGAAATGGAGAAACTTCTACATAATTTTATTGAAGACAACATTCAACGTAGAATTCCGTTAAGTTCAATTATTATTAAAGAAAAAGTGAAGAGCCTATATGAAGATTTAAAGGAAGCTCACCCCGAAAAAAATGTGGAACCATTTAACGCTAGTAAGGGCTGGTTTGATAGATTTAGAAAGTGCTATAACCTGCACAACGTAGCAATACAGGGAGAAGCTGCAAGTGCAGATCAACAAGGAGCCGGAACTTTCAAAAAAGAATTTGTTAAAATTATTGAAGAAGGATGTTATACTGCTCAACAAGTTTTTAACATAGATGAAACAGGTCTTTTTTGGAAACGAATGCTTAAAAGAAGTTTCATATCGAAAGAAGAAAAAACATGCCAAGCTTCAAAGCGGCGAAGGATCGGTTAACTTTGTTGTTGGGTGGTAACGCTGCGGGGGATTTTAAATTAAAACCCCTTTTAGTTTACCATTCCGAAAATCCAAGGGCTCTTAAAGGTTTAGCTAAATCAAACCTACCTGTAATCTGGAAGGCTAATAAAAAAGCTTGGGTAACCAGGCCGCTTTTCATTGATTGGTATGCTGAGTTCTTCTGTCCTGCAGTGGAAAAATATTGTGCAAAAAATAACATTGGTTATAAAGCTATTCTAATCATGGACAATGCGCCAGGACACCCAAGCAAAGAGAGCTTAGAAGACTTGAACAATCACATAAAAGTTTTTTACATGCCTCCAAACACTACGTCTCTGATCCAACCAATGGACCAAGGAGTAATTGCCACATTTAAAGCGTACTACATAAGGAACACCTTTTCCCAAGCTATTAAAGCCATCAACACTGAAAATGTACCGAGCTTAAAGGAGTTTTGGAAATCCTATAACATTAAAACCACCATCTACAACATTTCAAGTGCCTGGGATGAAGTGACTCAGAAAACCATGAATGGAGTGTGGAGGAAAGTTTATGGAAAAATTCCATAAAGCATTCCCAGGAACCTGATGATTCCGTTGAAAATGTTAAAACACAAATTGTTGAGCTCGGAAAAGAAGCAGGATTACACGAAATTAATGAAGACATCGTACAAGAGATGATCGACAACAACAGGGATGGCCTTTCTAATGAAGAACTAATGGAAATTATAAAAGAACAAGAGCTTGCTATTGAGGGAGATGATGATCAAGATACTATAGATGAAGAACCGATGAAGTCACTGACTGCAAAAGGACTCAGTGAAGCTTTTGAACACTTCGAAAAAATGTGTGATTATTTCCGGGAGAACGACCCTGACATGGAACGAAATGCCAAGGTAATAAGAAATTTGAAGAAAGAAATGAATCCCTACATGATGTTGTACAATGAGAGGAAGAGGGCCGAAGCACAACCCAAAATTGACACATTTTTCAGTCCAAAGATACGAAAACTCGAGAGCACAGGGCCATCGAATTAATAAATTCATGATTTTCCTTAGTTAATTACCTCATAATTATATGTGTATATAATGTAGAATATTTTATATGTACAAAATTTTGAATATTAAATATTTTTAATCGACATTGGTGCTTATTTTCACTACCATTTATTATTGATTAGAAAATATCCTATGGAATAGACCTCAACTCACAAATACATGTTACCTTATGGGAATATGGCGCTCGCTTAGCACGGATTCACTTAGCGCTCTGTTTTCCCGGAACGAACTATCAGCGTTAAGCGGGGGGGTCACCTGTATATTATGAGGTGATGTGTAAGTAAAACATTATTTCTAGGACACACGATTTCGTGAAATTTGATTCAATCATGGCCTCCATGCTTCCCCATGAAGTAAATCCACGTGACAGTGAATAAACTTCAACAACTTAGTTTTTCACAATTATCTCTCCAAGAAAAAAATGCGATTAAAAAAGAAGGTCGTCCCACATCAAAGATTCAAATTTCTCAGCGGGGAAAAGTAATAATAAGAAATATATTCGCAGTTTTAAAACTGAATGGTACCATGGGAAAAGTTGGCTTTGTGGTTGTGAAGTTAAAAATGCATTGTTTTGTCTTCTGTGTTTATTGTTCGGAGGTGACTTAATATGGACAAAAAGTGGCTTTACAAACATAAACAGAATGAAAGAAAAAAACTCTAACATGAGAGTTCGAAGAAACATATTGATAATGTGATTTCACTATCGCTTTTAGGAAGCATAAATATTAAAGAACAGGCCTATTGACCTAAATAAATAAAAATTTTCAATCTGCAAACATAACAGAAAAGTTACCAAGATTCGTGAGGTATTATCTACAGCACCCCCAAACATGAGTCACAAGCCGCCACTGAAATTATGGGCTGAATTACCAAGCCAATAGAAAGTGGAATAATTGTAAAGTAAAATCAGTACATCAAAATACTAATAAAATAAAAATAAAAAATGCAAATAAATTGAAAATAAAATGATAGTGTTATAGCTGTCATCTGATATGGGGGGAAAACATATTTAGAAAATGGTCAAATATAGGTAAGGCAAATATGCTTAGTCTGTCCATACTGTATTAGAATGTGCTAATTTCATTTTCATTGCTTTTTGTCCTATCACTTTTCTTCTAATACTAGGGACAAGTATAGAAACACAGTTCCTGATACACGGTCAGGTGTAGTCCCCTGATGAAATACCTGATCATGTATCAATATTTATTTATTTCAGCTGATATCAGATCAAGCATAGTTTCCTTACCTATATTCGACCATTTTCTAAATACAGTAAACCCTTGATTTAACGGACTAATGGGGAGAAGGGGTGTCCGTTAATGCCGAAAGTTTGTTAAATCAAATGTAACCTGGGGGGGCCTTTTTTTATTGTTCTTAATGAAAAAAAAAAGCTTTAATACAATATATAGTACTGAACAATATAAAATTATGTTGCAATTTGGCCTTTAATTTATGGATATCAGAAACAGTTTGTTTTTTTACGCTGTAAATTTCACAAATACGTGCTACCAAGACGCCTTGTTCTAATTTCTCAATTAGCTCTAATTTCTGTGCCACATTTAAGTTCACATGCTTTCTTTTAACTCCTCTATCACTTGATGCCATTTTAAATTATAAGGATTGCAAAATTATTTAATAAATGGAGTCACAATTCAGAAATCACGGAAACACTCTGTATACAACCTGACAGCACAATAGCTTGAGGCAGACTGAGACTGAAACAAAGCGAGTCAGTAGACCTGCAGTTTAGTGTTCTGAGTCACATTCAGCTCACGAGTCACCGTCTGCTCTTATCTGTTATCTTGGAAAACAGCTATTTGAACACATTTTCAGAAAGGATAAAAAACAATTTCCTGACTACAATTTCCTGAATTTGATTATAAAAATGAAAGTAGGTAATTATCAAAATAATAATGGAAATAGGTCATTATTATTAATTTTTAATTAATAATAACACTGAAGTTTTGTATAACCTAAAAAAAAATAATATGGTTGAGATTAATATGTACATTACTGTATTATATCGGGGTATTATATCTGTTATATCGGGGTTCGTTAAATCGAGGGTTTACTGTATGTTTCCTCCCATATCTGATGACAGCTATAACACTATCATTTTATTTTCATTTTCAGTTTATTTGCATTTTTATTTTTATTTTATTAGTATTTTGATGTACTGATTTTACTTTACAGTTCTCCCACTTTCTATTGGCTTGGTAATTCAGCCCATAATTCTATTAATTCATCATAACCTTTAGGATATTAACATTCTTTCACCTTTTGCAAATCTACATTTCTTTTTCTACTTTCCACACCCTTCTAGTTATTGGCACTTTGTGTAACTTTCACATCCATTTATGCATACTTTATTCAATATATTAATACAAAATTATATATATTCTTGCATCCTTTAATGCTGATTTGCACTTTTATGTGCATCTGTCATACCTGATTTATTAATCTTTTTTTTCAATGAAACCATTTCATCAACAGAATACCTCTTCATCATATGTAACTTTTAAACATTTCCATTAAGAGGTTACATTTAATATTCATTTTATATATACAGTATATACTTTATCTGATATATCTATTCATACATACTTTTATATATATATATATATATATATATATATATATATATAGAGAGAGAGAGAGAGAGAGAGAGATTTTTTTGTTTACCAAAACCAATAACTGAAGAAGAGAGCTGTAAAGCAATGAAATACATTCATTTGAAAGGACCATTTGAGAAGCAAATCCCTAAAGATGTGATCCATGACTGTTAACCACAGAAAGCATTAACTGTTGGAATCATGGAATTTTATTAAATAAAACATGGCTCAATAAAACTACTAACCATTTAAACAAAAGACTATCACAAAAATGATGCCCATCAGACATTTTGGAATCCATTATAATTAATGGATTGTGGTTAATGGAATTATATTTTTATAATTAATGGGCCTTTAATTTGAAAATAGTAATATCTTATTGCAAAATACCTTTGTGAAGATGGAAGGATTACCCATCCTAAACCCATAAACAGAAAACAGGAAAAGGAAGAAGATATTAAAAGGTGTCAAAATTACAATCAATATTCTTATGCTAAATATCAAAAAACAGTAAAATGATGCTGTCTAAAACCTGTAGTTTTCTATTGCAATGTTATTAACTATGAACTGCATTAACTATATATTAGAGTATGCTCGAAACAAAAGTGCTGATGAAGTGAAATGAATCTTAATAGCTTCACCAGCACCAATGAATAACACAGAACCATTCTGAACTGTCAAGCCAAGCTGACGTTCATTTGATATAAACATACTTCCTCTGACAACAAGTAGAACTGATGCACTATCAAGTATTGCCAGTGCATACATAATATCTCTAAAAGGCACCTCTATCTTTTCCACTTTAAACTCTCTAACTGGTGGATCATAAATTGTCAAATAAGAATCATGAGAACTTTGTACAGCAGGAAAAATGTTTTCTTGAGCACTTTTGCATTCGTATGTTAATATATCACACAGAGTGGCAACATCTTTGTATTTAGGAGTTAAACCTGCACGTACCACATTGTCTGAACAAGCCATACACTCAATACAGTCACCCAATAAATATGCGTGAGGTTCACCAGCTGCTAAAAATATTGCTTCTCCTGGCTGTAAAATAATGTAATTGAAAAAAAACAAGCTGAAACATCCAATATCACCAGGAAAATCTGAATGTAGACGAAGCAACAGATCGCCAATTGGTTTTGTGATTCCAGTCACATTCTCTGATGCTTTTACTTTGCTGATTAGGTCTTGAAGATGTTGGGAGTATTGCTCTTCTGCACAGCTCATGAGTGAAGTAAAACATCTTTTTAACTTCTCTTTATTTTCTGTAACACTTTCCCCAGCATTCATTAATGAACTAGCAAGCTCTTCACCAATCACAGCTCTGAGCTGAGGGATTTTATTTGCAAAATTTCTAATTTCGGCAAGGGGACGAAAACCACAAAGTGCTTCAAACTGTGTCAATGCAATTGCAATCTCAGGTTTATGATTATCATCAGGATAGATATCTGGCGACTGTTTATGCAATACTTCAGCTGTAACTTTGTTAGGATGAACTTGAATTGAAAGAGCTTTGTTAACAGATAACACTTTAAAAAGAAAAGGAAGATTACTTCCAAAACTTTCTTGCACTTTTTTACCTAGCACCTCTGGATATTGACTAATCCAAACAGATAATGAAGTGTCGTCTAATGACGGTATAATCGAGGGACCAGACGCATGTCCACCCATCCAAAGCTCGGCATACGGTTCTTTTTCGTGTATATAACGTTCCGGACAGCTGTATTTCAGCAGCTGGGCAACAATGCTATTCATTCCTAATTTACCCCAGGCATAATTTTTCACACTACACTTTAACTCGAACACTGTAGAGTCAGTACTCATCGTCCGTCCCAAGTTATTCAAACTAACTCAATAGTTATGTCGTCACTTTACAATTGCAAAATTTCGATTTTTGCTACAAAACTGCGCAGTTTCACGAACTGCAATTGAGCAGTGTGTCTATCACGTGATAAACTCTCCGATAACATTCCACATAATCTCAAGAGGACCCTCGGGTGCAGATGGCGATTGGCCCTGCAGTGAACCCTGAGAATTTCATGTTCCTAGCATTTTTAATTTTAAATACTGGGATTCTTTGCCTATTGAGAAATAACACAATTGGGGAAGAGGCTGTTGTTTTCCGCAATGAATATGATCGATACGTTGTCGTCTGCTAAGTGAAAAAATGGAAAAACAACTTAAAATTAATTTTGTAATAAATACCAATGACTGTGTTGAGTAATACAACAAATTACAGAATTTTATTTTGCTTTCTCTCAAGGTAGGCTCAAGACATGATGCAATACAAAGCACGCACGACACACCTTAAGCGTAATCCTTTATTTTGGAGTTGCGACGGGCGTTTCAGCACCAGCGAATGATTAGTTATTCCAAACTGTTATTCTGACGGAGCATGCGTATCGCTCGCTCTGCTTTTTCCCTGTCTCCGTGGTTTACAGACATGCATTCATCAAAAGAGCATCTCCTTAAGGTCTGTCTTGATATTGAGAAAGCCTTTGACTCCACATGGCGTTTCGGTATTATTATTATTATTGCTCTTATAATATTTTTCCCTGATTGGGGGTTCCACCACGTGACGGGTATTGCTACCAAGTACACAGGGTGGTGGTTGTTATGTCTGGTGTCAGGGCCGCATTTACACTCTAGACCAGTGTTTCCCAACCTTTTTTTTACCATGCCCCACCTAAGTCTTTCTAAAATTCTGATGCCCCCTATGTAACGTTGGGAAACACCGATATACATATTTTTTATATTCAAAAATTGAATTATTCCCTAAATGAAGCCTAATTACAACTTGTTCAGGACACAAAACTTAGGTTTTAGGAAGAAATCATTAGGAAATTATTAAGAAAAAAACAGTAAGTAAATTTTCAAAACATATAATGGACAACTAAAATTCAAGTACAAAATAATTTATATGAAAGATTTTTTTATAATATTTTAATTTTTAGTAATTATTATTTAATTGTTTAATAATTTCAACATTCCATGTGAAGTCACTTCTAGATGAGTGCACTAAATTTAGTGAGACCCTTGTGCTTGATGCTTGCCGCAGAGAGATTTTATATTGGGCTCCAATTTAGTCAGCTTCAGTCTCAAGTCTCCCCGTTTTGTGATATCCAGTCGATTTCTTTTCTTTAGGAACAAATCATTTATGGCACTAAATCCACATTCAGCTAAATATGAAGATGTAAACGGTAACAATAGCTCTCTTGCAAAGTTGGTTGAATTTGGGTATTTAATTTCTGTTTCATCACAAAGCCATGCCATCGCTCCTTTTATATTGAATAAAGTTTTAACTGACTCATCATTTTGCATTTCTGAGAGTTCTTCTTGGTACTGCATTGATACATCAGACAAATCCACTAACATTGGTTGCATCATCCAGGTTGGAAAATCAATTTGTTTTAAATCAGAAAACCTTTCTTTTAAATCAGCGGACAGAATTTTCAGATGATCGACAATAACAAGTACAGCGGTATCAGTCACTTCACATTTTTGCAGCCAACGAAACTGTTCAAAATTTTTGTTACAAATATATTTTTGACATAATTCAATAAATGTAATGAAACCAAATATCTTCGCTTTTGCATCGACGAGAGTTTTATTTGTTCCTTGAAGTTGTTTATTTAATATATTTAGTTTTTCAAA
Organism: Mastigoproctus giganteus; assembly: GCF_048544385.1. Lineage (NCBI taxonomy): Eukaryota > Metazoa > Arthropoda > Arachnida > Uropygi > Thelyphonidae > Mastigoproctus > Mastigoproctus giganteus. Next base: position 186,524,353 of record NC_143578.1, read on the forward strand.
GATATCGGCTAAATAACTCACAAATGCTTTACCATCGACCGTTAACAGATGCTTCATTTCAGGTTTGTCACTTAAAAAGTCACTAATAGTATCAAATAGTTCCATGAATCTTTTCAAGCAGTTCCCTTTCGAGAGCCACCTTACTTCAGTGTGAAGTAAAAGTCTCACATGGTCTCCATTTTGTTCTTCACAAAAAAGCTTGAAGAGACGCTCACATTTGGCATTAGCTTTAATAGCATTGACACATTTTATAACTGATTTTAGTACTTCATGAAGAACAGGCGAAATATTTTTAGCTACCAAGTTTTCCCTATGAATAACACAATGCACAAGAAGCATTTCTGGATTCTCATCTTTCATCAATTTTAAGCAGCCATTTTTCTTGCCCATCATATTAGGAGCACCATCTGAAGCGCAAGATGTTATATTTTTCATTGGTATATTATTGTCATCTAAGTAATTTTTTAGCTTATTATATATATCTTTGGAGGTAGTGGTGCTCTCTAATGATTTACAGAATAACATTTCTTCAGCAAAATTACCTTTATCAATATATCTTACATAAGTTATCAGTACGGCTTCACTGTCTCTCAAAGTTGATTCATCCATTTGCACTGAGAATTTTCTTGTTTTCAGCTTTCCAACAAGTTGTATTTCAATATCTTCACTCATTTCATCTATTCTTCTGCTAACAGTATTGTTATTGAGTGGCATAGCTTTCACGTCTTTGTCATCTTTTTCCAGAACTGTTTTAAGAAATGCTGATATTGATGGTTTGATTAAATTCTCTCCTATAGTATGATTTTTCCCAGATTTAGCAATGAGTAAAGAAATTTCATAACTAGCCTCAAGAGTACGATTGACAGTTGCAGTATGAGCAATAAACAGAGACTTTAATGTTGCTCTTTTTTCAAAATTCTTCTTTAAAGTTTGAAAGTAATCTAAATCTGAATTTACATGAGCATTATGTTTCGCCTTCAAATGCGCCTCAAGACGACCTCGCTTCATTGATTCGTTGATCAAGCATTGTTGGCATAAAAGACAAAAAGGTGACCTTTGATCGTGGATAGCGGGTATGAAACCAAATTTTAAGTATTCCTCTGAATACTGACGAACTTTTTTTTTACTTGCACTACTCATTTTACTGCGCAACTGAAAGAAATAAATATAAGATAAATCAAAAACTAAAAATAAACTATGCATTAAAGTTAATTTAATTTTATTTTAATATATCAAAATTAATTATTAGTACGCTTTTTGAATGAATAAATCACACGAATTACTGAATTCGGGCTATTAAATCTGTGGTCTCTGTGAACAAGCAGATAAGTCTAATTTGTCAAAAATGAGATAAGTGCACTATAATAAAGTATTTATTATTTACTATTATGTAACACGCAGCTATCTTCGTTATTGTAGTTTTAGCGTGAGTAATAAATATTTGTATATTCGAATATATGCGTGTTTATATGAGAGTGTGAAGTTTATTTTTCCTCTCCTGCAAATTCGAGTTTTTGGACTTATTTGCTTATTTACTGAGACCACAGAAATACATATATGACAAATACATACCATTGTATATCACGGTTCTTCATTAATAATAATTCTGTGCGTGGACAAAGTAATTTTTATTTTAATCTGAGATCGTCAAACCTATCCAAATGTACAGTCACGATGCCCAAACGAGCGTTTGTATGAAAGGAATTACCTATTTCATATAACATGCTGAGTTTGCGGTAGGCTACAGTAGACAACCACTTTGCTTGCACATTGCATATGCCATAAGCAATCGTCCAATACAGTATGTACTATTCCTTCACTAGGCATAGTAAGCAATACTCTCCGAGCAAACTGTAGTTGATATTACTCCAAACTTTCAAGTGCAGCTCTATAGAAAGTACAACATTTAACGAATGCTTATTTAAAATTGAGATACCAACAATTCTTCTTTTGTACAAGTTAAATCATAGTAGGCGGTTGTTTTAAACTCTAGACGAGCAATTTTTGAATTGCCCCCCTGAACAATCAAATTGCCCCCATGTGGGGCGTGGGACCCACGTTGGGAAACACTGCTCTAGACCCTAGGCGAAACACAATTATGAGGCCCCAAAAGATCAGGTTAAGTCAGTACAAAGTGAAAAAAAAAAAAAAAAATCTTCAAATTTTAGTTAATCAAATTCATAAATTTATTTTTTAATTTATTGAAAATAAAAGTCGATATTTCTATAAAAACTCATTTTAATAAAATAAAAATAACACAGCACTGGTATATATGTATTAAAAATAAAGTATTATACATACACACTTGTGTATGTATATGTGTATATACATACTTGTGTATATATATGTATTAAATTAAAAATAATAACTAACAGTTTTTTTTTCTGGCTTTGGTCTTAGCAAATATATCCATACTATCGTCATAAGTAATTGAGTCCATTGCATCTGATTCAATGAATAATAACGATAGGTCACTTGTTTTATTTTGGTGCAAGTTGCTTCTTAAATAATTTTTAATTCGTTTCAACACCGAAAATGAGCGTTCAGCACTTGCGTGTGAAATAGGCATAGTCAAAAATATTTTTAAAATAGTTTCTACGTTCGGGAAGGTTCATCTATATTAAATTAGTAAATATTTTTAATTGAAAAATTTTCTTCTTTCATCATTATGAAACCGCAACCACTACCAGATATCTTCAAAGATATCTGGTGGTGGTTGCGGCATCGTTGAAAAGAAGTAAGTGTTGTTTCGCTCTCCAGCGTAGGGTGTTAAATCGCTTCCGGAGGTATTCTGTGTGAACATTAAATTTCAGCTTCCGATCAAAATAGACACCGAGATCCTTATGGCAGGTAATCACTGGGATGAGAGTACCTAAAACTGAACACCTTTCATATTGGCAGCGTTATCATGGCTTTGCCCTCTGCACATTTTTATATCCATTGATAATTCTTCTAATTTTTTTTAATAATACCTTTTATAAATATAATGAATTATGTTATGTAATACTGATGAACCCAATAAATGTTTCTCTAATGTCAGAATTTGCTGTAACGGATCTAATGATAATAGCTAGTTGGTCAATATGGGCAACGTCTGGTGTTGAGTCGATTTTATTGCAAAATAAACAGATTTCTGATATTAATATTCCTCTTCTTTTATTAGCTATTAACTCTATGAATTCGTCAAAAGTGTGGTAAGAAAGATAATTTTGATCTGCCAGTTGGCGTACATTTTAATGTGGTTTTTAAAAATCATCAAATTCACTTAAATAATGTAGACATGATAAATAATTTACGCAAGAATCAGAAAAAATATCATTTGTATTGCCTCTAAACAACAGTCCCAATTTACTCAGTAACTTAACGATAGCTATTATTCTTTTTTGAAACTTCTCTCCAATAACTTTCTTCAGATTGTATTTGTTTCATCAATTAAGAATCAATACGACTATTTGAAGAACTTGACTTTCTTTTGCTATATGTGCACATCGCTCGTATGTGCTCAGTAGAACGCTCCTGATCACATAAGATTCGAGTTATGTTTCTCCAGTCATTAAAACCCTCCATTAAGTTATTATTTGACTTAGAAAACAATTTGTCAACAATGCAGTAAATTGAATTGCTCGTTTCTGAAAAAATTAGCCACTCTCGTTTCTCCTTTGTACCATTCGACTTTTTACAGTAAATATGTGATTTATTTACATTTCTGACATATATTCTATTGCGTTCTGCGTATTCTTTTTTTTTTTTTAATTTTCGATTTTACCAACATTCTGAGGAGTATTTATTAAAATATGCTCCATAAATTTTTCATCAACACTAATTGGCCACACGAGACTATATCAGTAGGATAACAGATAACTTGCTTTCTGGTAAATACAGACTCCGATTGAAAATTTTCTTCTAAATTCTGTTGATTTGTTTCATTTACTTCTTTTACTTCATCTATATTGTACACATTATTTTGTTGTTCTTCATTTTCATTTTCGTCTCCTGATACTGATAACAATGTTTCACTTTCATTTCGAGTAATTTAAGGTACATCTTCAGTTCTATGAAATTCTTCATTTTCAGATGGACATCAGAAAGACAAAATTGCCCCCTTTTGACTATTTAGCTGTTTTGCCTTTTCTCTGAGGGGCCTCCACTACTGTCTATCCAGGGGTATACCAGCAACTATCCTTGGACACTCCAATAACCTGAATGAAATCAGTCAGGAAAAGAAACAAATTGTTATCCTACTACTTCAGACATGGCAGGGCAGATGGACTGCTACCGACAAGGGTCCAATCACCAAGAAATTTATACCTTATGTGAATGCCGTATTTCCCAAATCTCTAAATTGGTTTTCTCCTGGTCTTTATACCACCTACTTCATTACCGGACACGGATCAATAAACCATAAACTAACATCCATGGGAATCATTGACAACCCCTACGTGCATGTAGTGAAACAGAAGACTGGAACCATCTAGTATATACCTGTCAACACTATGAGGACCTCCGCAGCATCCATCCTGTTTACTCGTATACAAGAGAACCCTCAAGAAAATTAACACTTATCACAGAAGAAAACTACTACTATGAGTTTACCAAGTTTGCACGAGCCCTCTTCACAAGACGGAGCACCTTATTGCCAACACAAAATAGGAACAACCCAAACATCTGATCCCTACCTAACTGGCCAACCGATCTTAATCTGGATAGGATCAACTGGCGTACGGGACACCTGATTCCTCAGTGGCAACTTACACGCAGCTCTCTTGCTGTTTCTTATTTATCGCCCTTCCCGGGTTCCCCTTTCAACTGATGGTGCTTATTGCTCCGTTGATAACCTGGAGGATGCCTTCGCCTATATCCTCCATATTTCTAGCTATACCCTCCTTTCTTGCATACACTCTGTACTTCCCCGACGCTACCTTTTTTTTTTTTTTTTTTTTGTCTCCGTCCAGGAAGCTCTAGCGACCCTGGCGGAGACAAGCTGGATAATAATGGGCAGACTGGCTACCTCCTAGTGGTGTGTGTGTGTGGGCAATGTGGAGTCCCACCCTGCCAAATGTCAGGACACACAACAGAACCTAACGCAATATATCATATACGTACAACACACAACACTTTTCTGGCATTTACAGTAGTACTGTATTCCTTCACAGCGAACATATGGCGCTGCTGGTTAAAACAAGTAACACGGACATAATAGGGCTTACGGAGACATGATGCCACCCGGAAATTGGGGATGATGAATTTCAGTACGGCTTGTATAATGTATTTAGGAAGGATAGGGTACATAGAAGGGGTGATGGGGTAATGCTTCTTATCAGAAGCAGCCTTAGTGCGACAATAGCTTTCCCGGATTCAGACGTTTCATATGCTAGTATAGAATCTGTATGGTGTGAGATAGTTGGAAACAAAGGTATAATGCGAGTAGGACTAATCTACAGACCAGGTGATTGTGAAGATTATGACGAAAGCCTCTACATGCAAATGGAATGTGCAAGTAAGCGTCAATGTCTTATTATGGGTGTTTCAATTTGCCTCTAATTGATTGGAGTAAATGGGAAGGAAACTCGACATGGGGAACAATATTTTTAAATCAACTAGATGACTGTTATTTCTATCAACATGTCAAGGAAAGTACAAGAAAAAAGAATATCCTAGACCTCATCATCACCCATGAATCAGATGACATAACAGGGCTGAGAGTAGAGGAACCAGTAGCAGGAAGTGATCACGGAGTTCTACGGTGGATGATGATGAGAGAGGTAGCAGCAGTAAAAGGCAAAGGAATGGTTTTAATTTCAGAAAAGGAAATTACGACGCCTTAAGGTACTACATGGCCTCTATTAACTGGGTAGATACCGCGCAGAGAATGAATGCATTTGAACTGTGGTATGCTTTTAAAACATTAATCACAGCTGCCTTGAATGCGTATTTACCATTTAAAAAATACTCCACGAGGAGGGTTCCAAGTTGGATGAATAGTAAAGTTGCCACATTACTTCAGCAGAAAAAATGGCATGGAAAGGTTACAGAGCAATAAAAAGTACAGAAGCCTATAACAGCTACAAGATGATCTGTAATAGAGCCACAGAAAAGGTTCGACAGGCAAAGGCAGTTTATGAAAAATCACTAGCAAAAAGAGCAAAGAGGGGGGATATGGAATTCTTCACATATATAAATGCCAAGAAGAGCAGGACAAACTAGATCGGACCTTTACGTAAGGGAAAGGGGATAGTATTAAATACACCAGCTGCCATTACAGAAGAACCAACAGTTATTTTGCATCGATATTTACAAATGAAAAACCTTTTGTGGCAATGGGAAATTGTGGGAGCGAAGTTGAAAAATATGTAATTAATGATATTGAAATTTCGCAACATTATTTAATGAAAAAACTTTCGAGCCTACAGGCCAGTAAGGCTCCTGAAGTTCATGGAATATACCCTACAATCTTAAGGGAGGCGGCAAGTGAGTGCATTGAACCATTGGGGCTAATTATGCGAGCTTCACTAGACTCTGGGGAGATTCCCTTGGATTGGAAAAGTGCCAATGTATCTCCCATACATAAGGGTGCCTCTAAGAGTGAAGTGGGAAATTATCGACTGTGTCTGACGTCAGTGGTAAGGAAAATCATGGAGGCAATGATCAAGGGTGGAATTCAGGATCATTTGGATCGAATTGAAATTCTCAAGGATACTCAGCATGGTTTTGTAAAGGGAAAATCATGTTTAACAAATCTGGTTCGCTATTTTGAAAGGGTCACTCACGAGCTGGATTTAGGGAATAATTTCGACATTGTTTATTTAGATTTCAACAAAGCTTTTGACTCAGTCCCACATGAGCGGTTGCTTTATAAGCTAGAACAGGTTGGAATCACTGGGAAAATCCTTAGATGGATAGCAGGATGGATTCAGGGCAAGCGGCAGAGGGCTATGATAAATGGCTATTCCTCAGATTGGGTTGATGTAAGAAGTGGGGGTCCCCAAGGATCAGTATTAGGACCACTGTTTTTAATTTTCATAAACGACATCAATGAAGGGATAGAGGGCGTGATGTCTAAATTTGCAGATGATGTTAAAATTGGTAGAGTAGTTAATGATCACTGTCAAGCTGAGCTTCTTCAGAGAGATCTAGATAGACTTCAGGTATGGTCAGAAAAATGGCAGCTATTCTTTAATCCAACAAAGTGTAAGGTATTACACCTGGGAAACAGTAATCCCAAAATAACTTATTCACTTGGTGGAGTTCAACTAAACCCAGTACTGGAGGAAAGGGACTTGGGTGTTACGATACGGTCAGACATGAAATTCTCTGAGCATTGTAAACAGGTTGCAAGGAAGGCCCATGGTGTCCTATCGATGATCTATCGAACTTTTGCAAGTAGAGATAGGGACGTGATAATCCCATTATATAAGGCTTTTGTTAGACCACACTTGGAATACTGTGTTCAATTATGGAGACCGCACCTAAAGAAAGACATCGAGCTTCTTGAAAGGGTGCAAAGACGGGTAACACGCCTGGTGAGATCGGCAAAAGGGCGTCTTTATGAAAAGACTTCGAATATGTGGGTTGCAGAGTTTGGAAACTAGACACCTTAGAGGAGATTTGATTGAGGTGTTTAAGGCTCTGAGAGGCATCAGTAAAATGAATGAGGACGAAATTTTCAAGATTATAAATGATGCTAGAACTAGGGGACATAAATTCAAGTTACGGGGGAAATGTTTAGATTGGACTGCAGGAAGTTTCATTTTAGCCAGCGAGTTATAAATTACTGGAATAAGTTGCCTACATGGGTGGTAGAGGTTGACAGTTTGGGGAAATTCAAAGGTCATCTGGATAGTACCTTCGCGTGAGGGAAGCGCATAGGATGATAGGTTTAATTTACTTTTCTTTTATTAATTTTTTTTTTTTATCATTGTTTTATTCGGTTTTTTTTTTTTTTTTTTTTTTTTTTGGCTGGTGCAGCATAAGCCATAGGCTTTCTTGCACCATGCTGCCATTACTAATACTAATACTAATACTAATACTAATAAACAAATAAGTATAGATCTAAAAACTCAAGAATTTAGTACTCACTATAAAAATTACACAAAAAGATCAAGAAACCAATTCCAATTAAAAATAATTACGTTAAAAGCTAAAAAATATAAAAAGAGAAAGAATAGTATTTTTCTGTACAAAAAATATCTTAGTTTTGTTAAAATAACAATAATAAATTTATTGAAAAATATATTCTTACCGACTCCGACAGCTACTTTAACCATTTAATTAGGTATAGGTACTCGTATACTGCTATGCAAATACTAACCAAAACTAATGGTAACAAAACTTAGTGATTACACGTGTGTACGAACGACGGTTAACTTCGATCGGTTACTGCCATGCAATAAAACAATATTTCAAATGGAGGCGGGAGGGTTCACAAATTTTTCAGGAACTCTAGTTTTTATATTATGAATTTAATATTTAAAAATGAGTATTTTATTTTGCAACTATAACTAGACTGTTTTTTATATAGTTGTTTGTGAGGAGTTAGGTCTTAAAGTGAGACCCCTGCTTGCGCCTAATACGCCTTATGGTAAATGCGGCCCTGTCTAGTGTTACTGTTGGTTGAGGAACTCTCTGACTATCCTATGGGTGTTCAGGATTGCGACTTTCTGGAGTTCCTAGTAGATTTTCGCTGGGAGACCTATTGCTACTAGTATGTTATGTAGGGTCTTTGGCACCATACCTGTGCCAACGATGATCTGACACGATGATCAGAATGGTCGTTACTTGTTGCATATACCACATCTCTTTGATCTCCTGTCTTAGGTTCATTTACTTCCTGATTTTTTCCCCATGGGTTTTGTTTGGGTTGCCAGTGTTGGGTACCGTTATGTCAATCAGATAGGTAGCCGTTTCCTTCTTGTCCACAAGAGTTATGTCCGGTCTGTTGTGCGGGGTTGTCTTATCTGTTATAATGGCGCAGTCCCAGTACAGTTTGTGGGTTGGGGTCTCTAGTACTGCCTGGGGTTCGTACTTATTATACAGTACACTTTCTTCGATCAACCGATATTTCCTTGCTAACTTCTGATGTATTATCCTGGCTACCTAGTCGTGTCTATGAGTGTACTCAGTCTGGGTGATCACCTTGCACCCTGTGGTGATGTGTTGGTTCAATTCTAAGACCAGGTGGCATCGTCGACATGTGTCATCGGACACTCCGGGCTCCTTGACGATGTATTTTCTATAGTTTCTGGTTTTGATTACCTGGTCTTGATGGCGAGCATGAATCCCTGTCTCAGAGAAGAGCGTCCCACTCGTGAGCCATGCATTGGAAGCAATTTTATGTGATCTTGATGGAGATCACTGTAGTGTCTGCCATGGAGTGTCTTCTCTGCCCATTTTTCTAGCTTCGTTTGTGCCTATATGTGGTGGACTTCTCACTTAGGTTGAGTGGGGTATACCGCTTGTCTATCTTCCTTACGGGCTGCTGGAGTGCTGTTGTGTGTTTCTGGAAGTAATCCTTCAGGTTAACTATCGCTGTCTTCTGTTGCTCAATGAGGCCTATCAGGTCCCTTCCTCCTTCTTTCCGGGCAATTGTCGGTCTCTCCAGGGCAGATTTCGGGTGGGGTTGGCGGCTCTTGGTCATCATTGTCCTTGTCTTTCTCATGATATCCTCCAGCTCGGTGTTAGTCCAATCTATGACCCCGAATGAGTATGTTAGCACTGGGACTGCATAGGTGTTTATGGCTTTAACTGTGTTCCCTCCGTTCAGCTTTGCTTTCAATGACCTCTGAGTCTTTGATGGTATTTTTCGGTCAGGTAGGCAGGCCTTAATTTCCTTGGGCTGTAACTGCTGAGCCTGCATCATCCCCAAGTATTTGTAGGCCTCTCCCTCTGCCATGGCTTAGATCTCTTTACCAGTCTGCAGCTGGTAGTTTCGGTTGACTAATTTTCCCTGATGCAATCCGTGGGTCTAGACCAAATTCCATCCTAATATCTTTGCTGAATTCTTCGGTGCTGAATTATTATTATTATTATTATTAACCGTATGGTGCAAGGAAGCCTGAGGCTTAAGCTGGGTTTGCCAAGCCCGTACTCACCAGATGTGAGCCCCTGGGGTGACTGTACCTGTAACGTATATAGTGTTACGGTCACGCCTGTAACGTATAGTCCCTTCTAGACCTATTTCCTGTAATGTATAGTCACTTCTAGACCAACGTAATAGGCGCAATTTGGCCATAGCAGCCCTTGTGCAATTAAACCCCACTTCAATGACAACATCATCAGTGGTGGGCAGAGGGAGTATATTCCCCCTTAAATATTTGGGAGTATATTCCCAAAAATTTGAAATTAAAGGAAAAAAATGCAAGAGGCGTTCTAAAAAAAACCTCAAAAGCATGGTCGCCGTGCCCCCCCCCCCACGATGATATCTGGATACTCCACTGCTCAGACATAGTTGTTTGTAATTAGTGTTCCACTGAAGTACTTTTTCCCCCGAAACTCGGTTTTTTCGTCCAGAAAATCAAAAACAGAAAATCAACCCCAGAATACATGCAGTTTACAGGCAATATACATGGCGCAATATGACCTTAATCACTGATGCTCCTAAACCCTACTACAACAACAACCACTGAAATACTCTTTTATTGCATCTGCAGCTGAGAGGAGAAACTGGGTGTGCACCGTACTGTTGTCATGTCACCATATTTTCAAGTACAGTATCTTATATCGCCTTCTGTAATGTGACCGTTTTGGTAATTCTTATACAACCCCTGTAAATGTCCCTTGTACCTGTGCGAAGTTTCTCGGTTTCCTCATTTCATCGTTATTCTACGGTACACCACCATACCAAATTTTTTCCCATTTCATCGTAAGTCGCACGTGTTACACCACGTTGGCAAAAATGTTGCATTAATTTTGTCGAGCAATGTAGAATGCAGTAATGTGAAATTAGTAGAATTGTAACTCGATTAGTCACATGAACGACTATTGTCATTCAGGCCAATTTGTGTGCAGATTACTCAGAAATCTAACTGTTTGACCTTGACCTTGTTTCACACAGAAATAAATCAGCTTAAGATAGGAAGGTAGTGAGAGCTGTATGGCAGCAGCACAGTTACTCATTTACATACGCGGTATAAATCAAAATTTTGAAGTCACAGAAGAACTGGCTGCACTTGAAAGCTTGAAGAATAGAACCTCTGGTGAAACAATATTTTATAGTGTATCAAAAGTGTTTGAACACCTGCAGCTTGATTGGGAATTGTTGACAGCAATTACGTTGGAAAAAAATATTGGTTTCATCGGCCATGTTAATAAATATTTTGATTCCAAAAACATCGAAAGACCAATGCAATTTCATTGTGTTATTCACCAGCAATCGTTGCGCGGTAAATTTTTGTCTTCGAACTCAATCATGTCGACTATAACTAGCATTGTGAATTTTATACGCAAAAATAGCCTGAACCATCGTCAGTTTAAAATTTTCTTGGAGGAAATCGAAGGCGAATATGGTGATTTGTTGTATCATACGGAGGTGCGATGGTTGAGTCGCGGTAATAAAGTTGACGGCCCCGTAGCCGAGTGAGCGGGAGTGCAGTAGCACATGCTCTTTGAGTAGACCGGGGTTCAAGCCCCTGACTGCTGAATACGGTCGATCTGCCAACCCGCACTGGACCAGCGTGGAAGATTATGGTCCATTTCCCTCAGCATGAATTGTTGAGGAGGCTTCCATCCTGCAGTGAGTTGATAATGGCTGCACTTTACTTTTTTTTTTAAATGTGTTAAAAAGATTTTTTCAACTCAGAACCGAAATAGACATATTCATGAACGAAAAATTAAAACCAGTCCCAGAATTAACAGACTCTAAATGGTTATGGGAACTTGCATTTTTAACAGATATTTGTGAACATTTGAATACACTGAATAAAAAACTTCAAAGTCGCGATCTACTTGTAAATGACTTGTTCTAAACTATTAAAGCATTTCGGACAAAATTAGAATTATTTAAAAATCAAATTAAACAAAATAATTTTTCCCTTTTTTTTTTTTTTTTTTTGTTGTGAAAGTTTATATAATAATATGCCCAATTGTGATTTTTCTACCGACAATTTTGTACGAAATCTTGAATTATTGATGGAAGCATCAATAATTCAAGTATGTTTGATTGAATGTAAATCAAAAATTATTTACATTATTTCAGAATCCATTTGATGTAAATGTTTCACAAATAGATAAAGATCTACAATTAGAAATCATAGATCTTCAAAGTAACGATAACCTGAAAACATTATTGAAAAATGAAACATTAATTAACTTTTATAAAACTTTGACAGAAAATGAATTTCCAGAATTAAAAAAATTAGCAAGAAGAATAATTTCTATTTTTGGTAGCACTTACCTATGTGAACAAACATATTCAAAAATGAAATATATAAAATCCAAACATCGATAACGAACGACAGATGAACATTTGCAAGACTTTTTAAGATTGGGAACTTCTACTATTAAACCAACATTTCAATTATTGCTAAATCAAAACAACTACAAACATCTCACTGATTTGCTATTTCTGTAATATCAAATGTGATTATAATAATAAAAATTGTGATTTTTAATATGACTGTCTTTATTTACAATAAATATCCCTTGTTTATAATTTTTTATAGTTTTTCTATCTTGTACACCCCGTTTGACCTGGTGAAGTCGCTAAAATTGCGTTTTTTGGGTTACAGTGTTTTTAGTCGTCAAAATTGCACCTACTCCGGCCCGCCATTTGTTATAAATTTTCTATGTGGCCCTCCGATGAAAAAGGTTGGGGACCCTTGCTCTAGATGACTATTGTCATCCATGTTACTACTGAAAGCAGGAGCGTAGCTATCGTAAAGCAAAAGTAAGCAAAGCCTAGGGCCCTACTTCACCAGGGCCCATAAACAGATGCAAGTAGGGGTCGCCCCTACTACGCTAGGGCCTATAGACAGATGCAACATATAATGAAAATATTTTTCTCACTGAGCTCCTCAACAATGTTATACATCTAGAATAAGGAAGGAATTCTTCTTATATCTTATCGCCAAAACGTAACAAACCCAGGCCGCGGCAGTCTTTATTTTGCTTTTACAAATGGAACTTTGTATAGTGATCAGACACCCGTTCGGTTACTGTATGTGTGTGCGTCATATCGTATGGTGTTCGGGATTCCCCAACTTGACAGAAGGACATGGGGGATAGGCCCCACCGTATACGAACTTTTAGCCATATACGGTGGTCAAAAGTTGTTAGTCGATTAACTTCAATTCAAGTTCAAGTCATTATCAAAACAGCAATTGACATACAAAAATGTATTTGTTTATTATTGCTATTTGTATTTAAAATATAAAGTTTAAAATTAAATTAATCAAATTTTTAGTTAATTAGTTTAATTTAGTTAGTTAAAATTTTTAGTCCCTTTTTGGTGATATTTCATGTCTCTCGGAACCGATACCTTACTATGGGGGTACTGCTAAATTATTATATACTGTAATTGGCATTATTTTAAATTTAAATTGGATTTATTATTATTAATTGGATTTAATTTAACTCTAAATTGTTTGGGGGGCTTGCGGCTACGGTTTCTGTCTTGTTACCTTTACTTTTCCCCTCCCTGTTGATTTAATTTATGTTAATTTTTGTGTTAACTTTCGCTCTACAGTTTTGCCATGCTAATGGCTTATGTATTTTTATATGCATTATCTGTTATGTACTGGGCATCATGTGGAAGGTGTGCATTTTGTTGCCTCTAATGATAGTTTAATATTTATTTTCTTATTTTATGTTACTGCATTCTAACTTTTAAAGCCATTAATTATATATATATATATATATATGTGTGTGTATGGGGAGCGGAAAATTAGGGATTCCACTCGGACGATAATTAGCCTTGGCGCACCCATCCCACCATTGCGATTTGTGTACACTTAGTATTTCATCTCCCTTTACGTTTGAAGTGTCGTGAACTGCCATTTAAATTCCAATATTTCTGGTTTGTTTTATAGTGAATAACAAATTGCACTGCAGTATTACTAATTAATTTAAGAGACTCACTTACCTTTCAAGCCTAAAATTTCTATCTGGAAACATAACTTTCAATACAGAAAAAAATAAATAATAAATAAATGAGTTACTGAGTTACAATTGCGTAAATTAATATTCTCACGCGCATACTCAAAGTAAAAATACGCTTACATTACCAATTAATATATAAATCACATCTTTCATATCCTAAGATTTTTCTGCGGGAAAAAACAAATTCATAATTTAAAATAAAGAGAAGAAAATCGTATATATGGACCATATATTCAAAATACACTTTCAGCAAATACGCAAATTCAATAAAAACCTAAACCGAAGTGATAACCTTGCGCATGCTCCGGATAGCTAATTGTGTCATCCCATTACTATTTGCAGAAAGTTGGTGTTTTGCGAATATAATTCTGAATATAATTTCATTTTTTCACGCAGAACATTAGTGTTGAAAGGTAAGCGTTTCGTGTACGTTAACTGGATAATATTGAGATTTATAATCAATTTAAAATTAATACTGCAATTCAAAATTGATCGTTTTTCAAGATATACAGTATGTAGCGAACTATCGCTGCTGTAAGCAAAGGATGTACTTTTTATAATGAAATAAATAAATATATATGTTTATGTAACTTAAACCCAAATTATGTGGCACCTCTGGAATGTTGCTGCGGCAGCCTAGGGTGCCGTGGAACCCATGTGTGGACATGTGTTTTTGTAATGGGCGGCTCCTAGAACGTTAGTTCAACTCCGCCTCGTATCTCTGTGAAGAACAGTATCACTACAAATGGGCCAGATATGTGTGTGACGTCGGTTTGTGTGTATTCTGTGTGTGTTCTGTTCTGGCCTCTTGGCTACCCAGAAGCATCAGTCACCTGGACAGATGATTCTGGGTACTCGTCCACACCACGGGAAGGTGGGCCAGTCTCAGCTAATCACGTACTGTCTCAATATGAGACTCTGATCCACCTGATGTTGCCAAAAGGTGGGCCAGATTCCTCTAGGGGCCCACTCCAGAGGAGAGAAAAAAAAAAAAAAAAAAAAACCATATATATTTATTTAGATTTTCCCGTGGTGCAAAAGAAAAAAAAAAAAATAAAAATAATAATAATAATAATAATAATAAAATAATAATATCACTGTCGAAGAGAAAAAAAAAATAAATAAAATAAATAAATAAATAAAAAATAATAATAATAAAAGAAATAAAATAAATTAAATAAATAAAATAATAATAATAATAATAATAATTAAAGAAATAAAATAAATTTAAAATAAAAAAATAATAATAATAATAAAAAAAACAACAGCCATGGACTGATTGTAGAATGCGAGGGAAAAAAAAAAAACATATACATATATATCTATAAAAAAAAAAAGGGGGGGGGGAAGAGAAAGAGAGAGAGAGAGAGATGTTTTCCTTCCTGAACACAGGCCGCAGAAACAAGCTCCACAGCCCATGCAGCAGGCTGGGGGGAGGGGGGAAATACATGGTCGGTTTCAGTCCACTGCTGGGTCATCGATGTTTGCCACTGGTGGTCTGTTAATCCTTCTTCTGCGCCTAAAGACTTCAGCTGAGTAGGTTTGCAGTGCAGGGAGGTTGTTAGGGTTCTGTAGGAAGAGCTCTAGATGCTCGCCAGAGATCTGTGTACAGCTGACAAGGTTGTGTCTCAGATCAGCATACGCAATGCACTGGAATAGTACATGCCACCAGTTCTCTTTGGCTCCACAATGGCAGAGATCTGTTGGGTGGAGACCCAGATGGTGTAATTTTTCATTCATGGATCCGTGTCCGGTAATTAGGTATGATGTTTCTAGTGAAGGGGTGAACCAAGACTGTACAGATTTAGTAGCAGTGTAGGTTACATCAGGTAGGAGCCGTGGAACCCAGGTTGAAAACCACTGCATTAGATACTGATTAGATAATACTGTATGGTTGGAAACACGGTTTAGGTCCGAACTGAAGATCCCCGACGCTGTCAAGATGTGATGCGCGAAGTTAAAGAATTACTGGAGCCTCTCCATCTTATTCAATCTCTTAGATAAATAAATAAATTATCTTTATTGCTGCTCAGTACGGTACAAGAACTGTACTAGGAACAGTAATACTCATCACGGCGACATGACCAAGAGTTTTACATTGAGGCAGAAAATGGTATATATGATTAAAAATCGTGAGAAAGAAAAGTTACATAAAAAATTATGTTACACAAAAATGAAAAAGGCATATTATTATTAGCCATATGGTGAAAGGAAGTCTGAGGCTTATGCACACCAGTCAAAAAATATTTCTAAGTTACCCTGAGAGAGAGAGAGAGAGAGAGAGAGAGAGAGAGAGAGAGAGAGAGAGAGAGAGAGAGAGAGAGAGAGAGAGAGAGAGTGTGTGTCAAGAAAGAGAAGAATGATATCCAGCTCAGGACCCTGAGTGTGACAAGCCCATACTCACCAGATGTGAGACCCTGATATAAAAAAGGAAAATAAAAGAAATGGGAAAATATTATTAAGAAAAAAAATATGAACCTCGTAGCACAAAACAAGAACAAGAACAATTAAAAACAACGGCAATAAAGGTGAATCAAAATCAAAAAACACAGCGCGCTACGTATTGAAGAGATGGATGGCCGGTGTCAACGTTTATAAATCTGGCACGGTGTAAGCCACAAGGTTTGGAACGAATTATTCCAGTTGAAGAGAGGCGATCCACTCTAGGAGAATGTGACGATATTTGGAATTGGTAGCAATTTTCTGCAGATTAATTCCAAGACGCCTGTATTTTAGGGAGAGGCTGGGCAGGTACGAAACGATTACAAGTTTCAGACGGTTGTATTTCAGGATTAGTGTGGGTTTAGACCTCAAGGATGGCAGAGGGTTGTGCCACTGACAGAAATTCGAGGCATTTATCAAATCACTCCTGTGAACATTTTTACCATAATCATTAAACGTTTGAAATCGATTAGCTTGGGAGCCTGGGTACATTTAGCTGTTCAGCCATGTCAGTGGTTCTCAATTTAGGATGTCAGCGATGCTTAGTTGTGGCCCATTTCAGGTCCAGTCTTCACATGCGAACACCGAAGTAAGGGCGAAGCAGATGTCCAAATTTCAGTAGAGTATAAAATAACCGGATAAACAATGGTTTGTAAATATCTGGTAGTAACTGTAATGTGCAAGGAGATTTTTGGGCACCCTAGGGTTCCCTCCCCCCCATTTGTCACTGGGTCATCTTGTGGTGTGGAAAGTGCTAAGGCAAGACGTTTGTGTGTAGTGTTGGTTTGTGTAAAAGTGTGTTGTGTTGAGTGGCCAGCATCTGGCAACTTCGCAGCCAGGGAAAGTTGCCAGATTCTACAGTTAGCTCGTGCTGGGCGACCTCAGAGCCATAAGATATCTGGTAGTGGTTGCAGCATCGTGGGCATGAAGTAAGGGTTATTTCGCTCTCCAGCGTAAGGTGATAAATCGCTTCCGGTGGTATTGGGTGCGCGCTTAAAATCTCAGCTTCGGATCAAAATAGACATCGAGGTCCTTATGGCTGTTAACCACTGATATGAGAGTGCCACAAACTGATTGAATTACTTGTCGCCAGTTACCGCGACTCCATTTTGCTTAGCACTGCAGTGTGACTACCCTATCCTTAGGTGACCAGACGTCCCGATTTTCTGGGGTTGTTCGGATTTTGGTCGTGAAGTTCCAGCTCCTCCCAAAAAAAGCTTTGGGTATGCTGTTTTGTCCCGATCTTTATAAAGTTATTTTCTGAAAATATACGATATTAAAATATAATTTTGTTAATTTAGCATGACCATTAGAATTATCGCAATAAATAGCAAGGCCCTTCATAATATATGTACCTTACATAAAATCTCTAACGAAAATAATAATGGAGAACCAAATTTAAAGGAATATACTCTTAAATTACGAATAATGCAGATAAATGGCCAAATATCTCGTATTGTATGAAATTAAATCAGGGTAGCTGCCGAAGATAATGGTATAGATATTATTGCTATACAAGAGCCTTATTGTGTTAAGGCTCAGTTTGGTCAAACTTCAAGGATTGTTGGATTTCCAATCCATGCTAGACTAATACAGTATGAAGAAGTAGATCCAAAAGCTGGAACAGTGGTAATGAACAAGAATATTGATATAATTACAATGCATAGTTTAAATTCTAAAAATTCAGTATTCAATTTCATTTTAATTTTAATTTCAATTTATTGTTCACCGTTTGTTGACTAATAAGTTACTTAATTATCCAGAGTATACTATCAATATCTTGGAGTTAGTAAAGCTATCATATCTTCAGGTGTAAATGCAAAATCAAGTTGCTAGTATATGTTCAGCGACGGACTCTAGAGGGTTAATTCTGGAATAATTTGTAGATAGTCATAACTAATTTATAGTCAGTAGACCTAGTTTTACAACTTATACAAATTATAATAGTACTACAGGACAACAAACGTTGACTTTACAATAAGTAACTGTGGGTCTCTTAATTAGGTAACAAATTGGATGATTCTTACCGACTGGACGATAAGTGACCACAGAGTTATTACTTATGAAATTAATGATACTGTGGTTTGTAATTATGATCAGGCTGGAACAGCTTGTTAGATTTTCTATAAGGAATATTGATTGGAATGCTTTCGAAATATCTATAAAGGCTGATTTCATAACCTTTTTCTTAATGAAAAAGACATGGGAGTAATTGTGCAGTCAGATATGAAGTTTTCTGAGCAATGCAGACAGGCTGCCAGGGCAGGTTATGGGGTTTGGTCAATGATATATAGGAATTTTGCTAGCAGGGAAAAGGAGGTGATTGTCCCTCTGTATAAGGCAATGGTCAGGCCACGCCTTGAATACTGCATACAAGTCTGGAGGCCTCATTTTAGGAAGGATGTAGATTTGCTTGAGCGTGTACAGAGAAGGACAACAAGATTGGTACACGTGCCTTGAGTGACCGGGGTTCAAGCCCGTGACTGCTGAATACGGTGCTGTTTCTTGTATTATGTGTATCATGTAAACTCCTCTGACCGTTTGGTTGTCCCGGAGTATAAACAGAAAATTTATTTTTATTTATTTTACCAAGAGAGGCTTAAGTTCTGCAAATTGCAGTGGCTGGAGACTAGGCACCTGTGCGGTGATCTGATTGAGGTGTATAAGGCCTTGAATGGGTTGAGTACGCTGAATTCTGATGGGATCCTTCCACTTGTTCAGATTACGAACCTAAGGGGGCATAAATTCAAATTAAGAAAAGATAGATTTAGAATAGATGTGCGGAAATTTGCCTTTAGCCAGCGGGTGGTTAATTGCTGGAACAAACTTCCATCTGTCGTTGTGGAAGTTGATAGGTAAAATAAATTTAAGGAGGAACTATACAGGCATTTGGAGGGAATGGTGTGATATTTTTATTTATTTATTTTTTTTTGGCTGATGCTGCATAAGCTCATATACTTGCTTTCTTGCATCATATACCACTACTACTACTACTACTACTATTACTACTACCTTTAACTGGACTAGATTCGATTTAATTTCTGCTGCTGATTTGCTCGATCAGATTTCTACCTTTCTGCTGAAGGGATTATATGAGTCAACGAATAAAAAGATTGTTACCCCAAGGAAATGCACTTGGTGGAATCACGAGTTAACAGTATTAAGAAAGTTAGTTCATTCTGTCAGAAAGAATTACCACCATCACAGGCATTGGCTGGAAAATGAGGTAGATTGACTTCATAATGAATACCTGATCATTAAAAATAGGTATACTAAAGAAATTCTAAATAGAAAACGTGACAATTTGTAACAACCAGTTGGAAGCAATATGTAACTACGAGTAACACTAATCCCTGTGATTATATAAATATATATAATAATTATATAAAATTTCAAGAGGCAAAAAATGCATACAGCTGAGCTAATTGGCTCACTTATTTTTACTACAGAAGAAACTATAGCATGGACAGATACTATTGATGCGATAATAAAAAATGTTCAGTACAGATGATTTGCAATGCCATACGGGAAGCAAACATTAATTATAGTACCGTACCGAAAATTAATCTGAACCCTTTATTACAGAATAACTGAAACAAGTTTTTCAGAAGATTAATAATTGAATCTATTCTAGGAAATTAATATATGTCCTGGAATAGATACAATTGAAAATTAATATAAAATGTTTTTATATTAATTATTTTCGTTTCAATTCTTTTCGTAGGTTTATTAGCATTATATAATAAGTGTTTGTGTGATGGTATATTCCCCAAGGAATGGAAAGTAACTGTGATAAAACCGGTCAGGAAACCTAACAAACGGGCCCACCATCCAAAGTCATATTGACCAATAGCACTTCTGGCTAATTAGGAAAAATATTAGAGCATTTAATGGTCCTACGAACAACACAAATATTTAGTAGATAAAAACAAGATTTCTTATAAACAATATGGGCCTTACTGCAGTTAGATCTTGTCAGGATGCTCTTGCGG
This sequence comes from Mastigoproctus giganteus, assembly GCF_048544385.1. Taxonomy (NCBI): domain Eukaryota; kingdom Metazoa; phylum Arthropoda; class Arachnida; order Uropygi; family Thelyphonidae; genus Mastigoproctus; species Mastigoproctus giganteus. The sequence goes on from NC_143578.1 coordinate 186,544,878, forward strand.
ATTTTGTTTCTCGTGTACATAGTTCGAGTGCCAAGTGTGAATTGGTAATATATGTGGATTTTGAGGGGGTCTTTGACTCCCTGGTGGTGAGGGTTCTTGACTGCCTGAGAAAACTGGAACCGACGTTCTAGGAGCCGCCCTTTACAAAAACACATGTTCACATGTGCGAAGCGCTAAAATACTTTGATCCGGCCCTGCTTACATGTCCTAACTTTAGATATTTCAAAACCAAGCGATTATTATTTCTTTTTCCGAACAGTATTCCAATGAAAAATTAAAATAATTGCTACCGAACTCTTCTCGCCCAATTTTCTTAGAATTGCTGAGAAGAAAATTCGCCCCATTCTTTAAAAAAAATGTGATCAAATAACGCAATACTCGGAAGGTGCCTGCATTAAATGTCAAAGCAACTAAAGCTATGAAACCCGCCAGTGAAATGTATATGTCTGCAATAGCGTATTCTTCAGTTGTTTTCTCAGTTTGCTGAATGAAAGCCTAAGTTATCACCAGTACCCGAAACCGACTGGCTCGGCCACGTTGTAGAAAAAGTTGGTAAATGTTAATCCTGTTGCGACTGAATTCGAACACAGGACTTTACCATAAACAGAAGCCTCAAAGCCTGTCTACACTCTCGTCGTGGCAATCCAGCCAGATATTTCGCTAAAAAGTAAAATCCAAAGGGTTCTACTTTTAATGGGAAGTAGTGATATTTCGTTCGGGTAGACCATAGAAACTGACGAAAAAAAGTCCAGAGGGCGCTGAGAAGAGTGGTACATAAATCCCGAGATCCCTCTTTGAACACTGTCATCCAAGACCACGACAGTTTATAGTACAAGGACGATGCGTACAGAGTTACACTGCATTAGATTTTATGGAAGAACTGCAGCAGTAGCACACAAAACATCACAACAGGCAATGCAGTGTTGACTTCCCGATGTACAATACATCATTATTGGTCCTTGGAACATTTGAAAGCTGCGTTACAGAATGGGGACCATGTTATATGAATTTTCGATCTAATGGTCATGTTTGTGTTTGATGCTCGGTGAAGATTATTTACCAGTGTTGTCCCATCTGTGAAGTTTGGAGGTGCTGCCACCATATAGGTGTGTATGTTGGGGTTTTGGCTTAGATCAATGGTCGTCGGTACTGGAACAATGAATGCCATGAATCCCGCTGACATACTGGATAATTCTGATTTCCTAAACTGCGGCGGCAGGGAAGGGGCCTATGACTATTTAAACGCCCTCATGATAGCATAGTTGGTACAATTGCCGTCCTCCCCCACACTGGGTGGAAAAGACCTGGGTTCGAGTCCCATCGATGACGACAGGAATTTTTATGGGCCTTTTTCACAACGTGGCTGAGTTCGACGGTCTCAGACGAGGGAATCATGATATTTTCTCCCGGAAACTCGGGTTTTTCGCCCAACAGACAGAAAATCTACCACACAATTTACGGGCAGTATATACGGAGCAATATGATCTTAGTCGCTAATGTTCCTAAAACCCAATAGCAACAACAACTGTTTCAACATGGCAATGTATAGAGTGACAAGATTTTCAGGGATGAAAATCGGGACAAATCAAATTCTGAACAAAAATTCAAGACAAAACGCTTAACCAAAATCGGGACATTTCCATTATACATCTATAAAAGATGGGGAGTTGTAAATTTTACTGACTTCCACTTCCTCGATTTACTGCTATTAGCAAGGCTATTATTCAAACAGTACACAAAAACAGTTAGTTTCTGTTTTGGTTCAGATAAAATCAATTAATTAAACTGCAGTAGCGCAAAAATCCAAATCCAGGTAAAATTACCATGATCTATAGATATAAGAAAAATATATGGGATATTTTTATATAAGAAGACATTAAGTAAAAAAAAAAAATCAAAATACTGTACATTGTATTCGTGTTAGCATTAGCATTAGTAGAGGCATATGATGCAAGAAAGCAAGCTTATACAGCATCAGCCAAAAAAAAATTCTTTTTTCACCCATGCATTCGCTTTTGCTCTGAAAGTTTGTTCAGTTCTTCCTTGAATTTATTTAAGCTATCAACTTCCAGAACGACAGATCGAAGTTTGTTCCAGCAATCAACTACCCGTTGGCTAAAGGCAAGTTTTCGCACATCTGTTCTGCAACTGTCCTTCCTCAATTTGAATTTATGCCCTCTCAGGTTCGTAATCTGAGCAAGAGGAAGAATCCCATTAGCATTGAGCCTGCTCAAACTATTCAAGGCCTTATACACCTCAATCAGTTCACTTTGCAGGTGCCTTTTTCTAAACAGAATTCGAACAGAGGCTGAAAAGAGGTCGAGTTAGTCGATCTCGGCTTCGGTTGCATGACTTGGAAATTTTGGGGTTTGTCGTCCAGCAGACCGAACGAATAATACATGCTGTTTCAGTTACAATGAATAAAATAAATTTTTCTGTTTATACTCCGGCACGACAACCAAGTCAGTAGAGTTTACAATAAATCGTCAATACAAATATTTATCGTATTTAGTAGTCACTGGCTTGAATCCCGGTCCACTCAAGGAACGCGTGCTATGCACTCTCGCTCCTGACCACTGGGCTACGTCAGGCCTAAATATAATGCCACTTCACTAGATCATATTTTGTTTAGATTATGTGTACCTTGTACGCGCTTTTTTAACGAAGTTGAAAATTGCAGGTAAGTCTATTTTCAATCAGTTGTTATTATTTGCAGAATTGCTTCCAGGTAAAGGCTTCCATTTGATTTCACGCTTCTGTTAGGTGAATGTTCAAAGAAAATATTTCCACATTGGCATGATGTTAAGGATTTTTGGAAGAAAAATATTGGCGCGGATTCACAACTTCTGAGTATAGAAAGGACAATATCAGCTTTATTCTTCTAGTCGAGTTAGTAGACCTCGGCTTGGGAATTTTGGGGGTTGCCGTGCAATATTATTTTTAGGCCACCCGAATAATTAAGCTCATCTGCTGTGCTGTGTGTCTTTTGTCTGTTAATTGCGTGTGTTCTATGCTCAATTTGTCTGTTTTAATGGGCTTTTTTTTCACCCCGTGGCTGAGTTAGTCGGTCTCAATAAAAAAAAAAAAAAGACTACACTACAGATGTGCCCAAAAATTCAGAAGATCTGCCTGTTGGTTCTGTACGGTTGTCAGGGAACATAGGGCATGCCAGTTCGAATAGTTCGTGGTGGGAAAAAAATTGTAGTTTGTGCCTACGTTTACCTTACTGTCTTTATTTTAAGCAAGCTTTTATATCAGCACGACGGCCATGCCCATTTCTGAAAATATGCATATTGTGCATTCATCATCAACAACAATGGGATCTTGTCAATTCCTTCGAATATTGTTCTTTATGAAAGCGTTTATTCATAGATATTTTACTGAATGGAGAGAAAATAAAAATCTGATACTCTGATTTATTATTAATTATAACAGGCTTCTTCTTTTTCTGATTGCCTGATTATAAAACAGTACATGATATCAATATCTACGAGGAACATTTTAAGAGTTCGTGGCCTGAATATGAGTTTTATGAATAGTCTGGTAACACAACGTAGTCCCTTTTCGAGTCAATACATTTTTGTCACTAATGCTGCGATGCGTTGATTCCAGCTGCAAAGGAAGTTTTCTCTTGGGTCTCCAGGAATGCATCTACTGCAGCAATGATGTCACTGTCAGTATTTTTTTCAAATTAGGAAATAAGTGAAAGTCCGATGATGTTAGATGTGGTGAATATGGGAGATGGTGCAAGATTTTAGAGCCACATTCATGCAGCGCAGCCATGCCAATGAGTTAGACGGTTGTGGTGGAACCACACTCATTTGTTGAGTTTACTTGGCGTCTTTTTTTTTTTTATGTAATCCAGAGAAATACTCTCTCATGCATCCAAAAAACCGATGCCATCACCTTGCCAGCAGAAAGAACTTTACGTTCTTTGGAAGGGAGAAGAGCTGTGTTTCCACTGTTTGGTTTGCTCCTTTGTCTTTGGCTGAAGTGATGTACCCACGTCTCATCCACGATCACAAATTTTACAAGGAAATTTTCTGGATCTGCTTGAAAACGATGCAAATATTCACTTGACTTGACGATCCTTTTGCATTTTTGATCTGCTGTCATTGACTGTGGGGATCTAGCGTTCTGACACCTTTTTCATAGCAAAAACATCTGTTATTATGTGCTACGCAAGTTCAGATGAGACGCTCACGACGATAGCAATGTAGCGAACTGTCACTCGCCGATCATGCACACTATCAGCAACTTCAGGTGTGATGAACGTTGCAGTTTGGGTTATCTTTCTGGCTCTCCCTCCTTTAAGTTCTGCTGCTTCTTAACCATGGAACAGAAAGGAACATTCTTCCCCAATGTTGCAACCATATTCTCGTGAATTGCCTTTGGCGTCAGTCCCTTTTTCCCCAAATATTGGATGACTGCAAGGTAACGGATCCATACAACTTTGTTGACCTAAGGACCTGTAATTAAAGATATAAAAAAAAAAGGTAATTGAAACTGTACGAAACTTGGTTGGTTCGTATTTCAAGTGTCATACATTAAATACAGAGTTTTTTTAACGCTGTACCATTACCCTTTCATACTCAGGCCACGAACATTTTAAACGTCCCTCGTAGTTCATAAGTTTTAAGCTCAAAATTTTATGAAATTTTATAAACCGCACTGACGGTTTATTATTCTCGCCATTCAACAGTGGTAAAATGTACGAGCGTTGCTATTTATTATTAATTTACATGCTAAATAAACAAAATCACATTGTATTTGTTTTACCATCGTATATTAGTTCAGAAAAGATAGCTTTACATGAAAATTTGGGCAAAAAGGCCACTCCAGCACTTTTTTGGGAAACCTGAACTTTAAGCCCAATTTAGGACATTTTGATCATCCTAATAATGTACTGGTTTGAGGACATGGACGTGCAAAAGCTTCATTGGCCTTCAAAAGCAGTGGCGGATTCATGATGGGGTAATCACAGCGCTCGCCCGCGGCCCACCTGGGTAAACTAGAGCAAATACTCTGCGTTTTTAGTATGAAGCTGTAGTGTGGTAACTATTCGTATTGTAATGGCTGGTTAAAAATTGGAGGTAGATGCAAGCTGACATCGAGCTTGATTTTCAATCAAGATTTTCAATCAATCTTGAGTTTCAATACTGTCAGCCATCAAGCTCTCTAGAAAAACTGTCTAGTTCCTTCCCTGGACCATTACTATTGATTTCGGCCTACATATCAGCAAACAATAACTGAATGACAGTTTCGCTGAAGTTCGAATGGACTAAATACAGCATTCCTGTGATAAAAATTTGGTTCGGAGTCTACCGACGAGGATAGTGTGTAAATAAGGTTAAGGCCGTGCTATTAAATATTTTTGAAATATGATTGTGTCCAGTTACTTTTGCCACATATTGTATATCATGTATGCAAGTAATTATGGAACGATTATTTAAAGAATAGAAACACTGTATCGGTTCACCAGATTAAGCTGAACACTAAAAATCGAAGCACAAAAACAAACTTGTTTTAACCACACCAGGTTGCGCTTTTAACTAAACGTTGGAATTTCGTGTTGTGCGTGCGCTTTCATGGTGTAAGGATTAGAAGTTATTATTTCTACGTTTGTGTTCTACTAAAGTTTAAGGTATTAGTTCGTGAAATGTTTATGTTGGTAGATTTGTTTAATTCTGTTCTGACTGTGTTGAAACGCTGAGTGAGGTGTTGACATATTTGGTCGTAATTTATTGTAATGAAGTGTTCTGTGTTTAATGCTTCCGGTAATAATTTTCATCTAAATAAAATACCATGCCCATCAGTATTGATAAAAATAAATACCATGGTATTTATTTTTATATTTATAAATGCCATGGTATATTCATTTTTATAAATACCATGGTATAAAAATAAATACCATGGTATTTATTTTTATCAATACTGAAAATAAATACAGTACCATGGTATTTATCTTCATCAATACTGAAAATAAATACAGTACCATGGTATTTATCTTCATCAATACTGAAAATAAATACAGTACCATGGTATTTATTTTCATCAATACCGAAAAAATTAGCCGTACTGCAGACTTGAGGGTAGTCATCAGGTTTGAAGTTAGGCGATTTTTGGAAACAGTTTGATAGAACTCCAACAACGAAATTAGTATTGGTATTGGGAATATGATGCCATGAAACATTTACGACTTCATTTCATTTTATTTCGTGTTTGCGTTTGTCCGTTTTGGCTTTGGTAACGTGTTTTGTTTCCCCTAATGCCAAAAGGGACCACATTAGGAAAATTTTCAATTGCCCTGTCAGGGTGCACATTGTAATTTCCTGGGCTAAGAATAAGAAAGAAAAGATATTTGTTTTATTGAAATTGTCCCTTGTTTTGCCAAGGTTGTTTTCCCTTGAGTGAGAACAGATTTTGTAACCTTAACATGTCCTAAGAAACTTATTTTTTTATGTGTGCCATGAAAATTACTTACAGAAACCAACCTTAGAAAATAAAATATATATTTTATATACTGTGCATGGCCTTTGACAAAGGACATGCACAGTATGAAATTTAAAAATAATATATAGTAAGCAGTGATTGGCATCTAAGAGCAATGTTAAAAATAACTGAAGTAGTTACAAGGCTAGTTTAATTAAATTTATCTTTATATGATATTTCTTTATTTAAAAATTTCAAACAGTTTAACAAAAAACTGCTGTAAAAGAGTTCTTTATTTCATTTCCACTTCTGTTTAAATTTCTCCAAATTTAGATTTGTTTCCTAATCATAAGAACATAATTTGTCCTACCTGCTTTCTTTTTCATTTGTATAGAAACTTTGCATTCCAACTACAGTCCAAGGAAAACAATTTATTACAAACTATTTGTAAATTAAGAAGTTGCTTGAAGGTTCTAATCACGTAGATTGGCATGTTTTTTATTTTTAGCAAAGAAATTTTATTTCTAGTAAGGCTATAACTAATTCGAAACTGTACAAATATAATGGTGAAGTGTGATACATAAAACAGTGGTTCTCAACCTTTTTTGACTGAGGTACCCCCCCCCCCACTGGAAGTTCAGCAAGGTCCTCTGGTATCCCCTAAGGTTATTGTTGGCATAGAATGTTAAGAAAGGGTCATTTTTCGGTTTTTTGATTGTGTAGTGTATTACAGTGGAACCAAAAAATAATTGTTACTCTTAAAATTTTAAACTAAAAAAAAAAAGTATTATTCAAACACGAAGTAAAAAAATAAAAATTAGACTCAATCAATGAATCTAATGAAAGACCTGCTACAACAGATTTTCAGTAATTTTGCAGAAATGAAGTGTCAAAGCTGATAATTGACAGTGAGTGTTTGCTGATGCATGATATTTCTCTTGTTTGATTTTGTCTCATAATATTTGGCAAACCCAAGTTCACATAAGTTGTCACAAATGGTAAAAGTTTACAAACTGCTTTGTTTGCTATATTAGGAAAAGAGTCCAACAAACTAACCCCAGAACAAAGACAGTGGAGCACGAAAACACTTTCCTTGACGAAACGTGTCACAAGAGATATAAGTCAGTTCTTTTTTGGATAGGACAGAGGAGTTTTGTTTTTGTTTTAATTATTCAAGAAAGGTCTAGCTATCCACCTGTAACACTGAACAATAAGTTTTTGGGTCATATCTTGTTACAGGCATGAAAATAAGTTTACTTTACAGATTTCAGGGTGGTAAACACAGAAATAGTGCTTAAAATGGCAGATTGGTTCTTGTTTCTGAAAAAAGTAGTTTTTTTATATTTATACAAAGGTATTTTTTATGTATATGGCAGTAAGATGTAGCTACAAACATACCTGTATCAAACAACAGACCTTTTCACCTTTCGCTTGTATTCAGCTTTGGGAGCTTTCCTTTTCATCATCCAACAATAATTGGCTAAAGTAGTGGCGCTCCATTTACTTTTGTATCTTTGTTCCATCACTACAATGGTTTGATGGAAGTGCTCACCACCATGTTCGCCACTGACGACACCCCAGTTTGGCAGGAAGAAATCCATGTGTGAGTGCAAGAAATGCATCTTTAGTGACTTGTACCCCAGTTTTTTGTAAGAAGTAATGAGATCTTCCACAAGCTACCTGTAGTTGCTGGCTTTAACATTTCCTAGAAAACGAGTCAAAACATTTCTAAAAGCTTTCCACACCGATTCCTTGCTATCACTAAGGGCACATTCGAACTGTTTGTCTTTGAAAAGTTGCCTTATTTGTGCATCAACAAAAATGCCTGCCTTAATCTTCTCTGTACTAAGTTTTGGTATCTCGAGTGAATAATCTCAATCTTATGGCAGAAGGCTGCAAGACAATTATACTTGATAAACAGGAAAACTTCTTGGCTTTCCAGGCCTTTGCAACTGCTATATTTGTTAGGCTGAAGACACTGCTGCATCTGGAAGCCTTGGATTGATAATGCAATATAGTGTACTGCTGGATTACCTAGAGTTCTATGCAGTCGTTCTGAATGGCTTTGCTGTGGTGGAGGCACGAGTTTGCTATATCCACTGCAACTCCAGCTGCTTGTGCAGTTCATGATTCTACAGAGGTCAAGCTCCTTGTACTGGCAGTTCTATCTTTGGCAAGGTCTTGGACGCCTTTACCTGGAACTTGAATTGTTTCCTATATGTATGCATATTCTTTTTTCTAGTTACAAGCATTATTATTATTATTACTTACTTTTTTGTCTTTTTAAGGTCCTCCCACAATACAAATGGGTAAGCAGGGGGGATTGGTTTGTAATTTTCCAAATTGACTGGCAGTGTTGCAAAAGTTTTAGCAGGTACCGCTTCCTATAATAAAAATAAATGTAAATGTGGACTAAGTCTTGGGAAATTCTCTTGCAAGTATGCGAATACAGGGCTGTTCACTTCCAAAGCCTTCACAAAGTTTTTCTTGAGCCTCAGTTTGATGTGGAGTGGTGGAAGCAAAACTTTATTTGGATCTACCAGAGGTTCAAATGCTACGTTCTTTATTCCATGTGTTAATGATTTTTGTTGAGGCCAACTCCTCTTCTTGTAATGCATATCCTTGGCACGATTATCCCACTCACAGAAAAAGCAACAATACTTAGTGTAATCCTTTTGTAGACCTAATAAAATGCCAATTACCTTTAAATCACCACATGTTCTCCATGTTTGCATATATTTCTTTTTTGTAGACAGCATATGCAAGGGTGTTGAAGCAGCATATTTCCATTGTGTAATAACAGCCTTAAGGCTAACCTTAGAAGCGTCTATAAATAGTCGGCATTCTTCGGGAACATGCCTTGTATTCGGTGCTTCCCATCAACATCCTTACAAACAGTGAGTTCACCTTCTGTTTAATAGAATTTACCATAGTCTTTATTTCAAGTACGAAATGTCACTTTCACAGAATGATCTAGAACAGTGGTGTTCAACCTTTTCCAGTACAAGGGCCATATTGAAAGTTAGATTTGTTTTGCGGGTCGCACTGAGTGATTCGAGAAAAATTAGCGTGTTACATTTTCCATATCTTCTTACGTGTAAAAGGAAGGTTTCAATTTTCATGTTACCATTTTCTTTTTTTTCCAGGCTGTATATAAAAAAAATGCAAATTCGCAACACCTATATGCAACAAATCTGTCAGTGATTTATTTTTTAGATTTTATTATTAAAATTATAAAAAATGACTTACTTTTGTGTTTTAAAAAATACTTTACTTTTGTTTTTTTAAAAATACTTTACTTTTGTTGTTTTTTAAAATGCCTTACCTTTGCTTTTAAATGTTCACTTTAGAAAATTTACCGAAAGGATCACAAATTTTCAATATTAAGGTAAATAAATAATGATACAGAGGTGCCTCTGTAGCCAGGTGGGCAGGAGCAGTAGTGCATAGCACACGCTTCTTGATTAGACCGGGATTCGAGCCTGTGACCACCAAATACGGAGGATGCGGAAGGTTAGGGAATGACCACCGCATATCCTCAACCCGAATAAATGGTGAGGGTTGATGTCAGGAAGGGCATCCAGCCGTAAAAATTGCATGCCAAAACAATAAAAAAACGCTGACCCCATATAAAAATAGGAAAAGGCGGGGACAAAAAAAAAAGTAAATAAAATAAATAATGATACACCTAAAATTGAAAATAGTAGAAAATTTTATTTAGTACAATACACAATAACATTTACTGAACAAAATTTAACATTTAATGAGATGATTGAGGCTAAATATTTTTAGATAACTGTTCGAAATTTTGTGACGTCAGTTCTTAATATGGAATGAAGATGCTCATCTGCTGTTCTGTTTCTTTTTAAATATTTACAGTTTTTGATTTTGTGACTGAAACAATTTACTCGTAAACATACGTTTATCTGAACAAAATAGACATTTTCGTGGCATTTTCTTTCATTAGTGGAAAATCTTCAGATGGCAGAGCCTTGTAGAATTCAAGCATGTAGTTTATTTTCGCAGTCCATATACTTATTTTTGAACTGTGCTTTGGCTTGAAGATCAATAAGTTCAAGTTGCATGCTGAGATTATAGTTTTCAGTCATTGAAGTAAATAGATTCTCAAACAAGCTTATGTCTTTTTCATGGGATCCTGTATCAGCAAATCGACTTTCAAACTCGTCAAAAAGTAATTGTAATAACGAGAAACTACAATTCTTGTGAAATATGTCTTTCTCTTTTAGCTCGATACAACCTTCAAAGTGAACTAAATTATCTCGCTGAATTTGGGATTTAAATAATAGCAACTTATTCTGAAATGATTTGATTTCACCATTCAACTTAAAGACCAATTTTTCTTTCCCTTATAGTTTTAAATTAAGAGCATTTAAATGACTAGAAATGTCTCTAAGAATTGCAAGATCAAACAGCCACTCCATATTTGATAGTTGTTTTATTGGTTTCCCTTTTTCTGTCATAAAAATGACGAAGTTTAAAGAAACGATGTAACACTTTGCCATGACTAAGCCATCTTACTGCGCTATGTAAAAATTACGTCTTTGTATTCAGCTTCAATTTCTTAAAGAAACTGTTGAAACGTACGGTGATCAAGGCCATGTGATATTTTAAAATTAACAGTTGAAATAACCACATTCGTAACATATTGGAGATCCAATACATTCCTATACACTTTAATCTTAGCCAAAAGGCCGAGAAGTGATTAACACGAGGGGTTTCCGAAAAGTAAGGTAACACATTTTTTTTTAATAATGGTGGAAGGGAATGAGATGAAACGTGGTGGACAGATAGACCCATTAATAACGTTCAAAAAGACCGCCAGTGCAGTGTTGCAGTACTGTCGCCTCACACCAGATTCCAGTTGCAAAATGGCGGCTACCGTGCGAGTGTGGTCCAAAACAGGTGTTCGTGAAGTTATTCGCTTTTTGCAAGCAAAAGGGTCTTCACCAAGTGACATTCGCCGTGAACTGGTTGCTATGTATGGCGAAAAGGTGATGACAAAGAAGCAGGTGTGTTTTTGGTGCAATGAATTTAAAGCGGGCCGTTTTGACATTAAATCGACATTGGGTGGGCAGGCCTTCATCGAGCAAGACAGAAGACAACATTTCGCGCATTAAGGGCATCGTTCTTGAAAACAGGCAAGTGAAACTAAGTGAAATTTCACAAATGGTAAACGTGAGTAAGTCGACTGTTCACGATGTCCTTGGCTTTTGAAAGGTGTACTGCCGCTGGGTGCCCAGACAATTATCAGAGGAGGACAAAGCAAAATGCATGGGGATGTCTGGAGAACCTGTTTGAACCTGGGTTCATCACTTTACCCCGCAGAGCAAACAAGACTCCGTGACCTGGAAACGCCCACAATCTCCTGTGTGCAAAAAATTCAAAACTGTTCCCAGTGTCCGAAAAGTCATAGCCATAGTGTTCTGGGATCACCGAGGTGTTCTGTTAGTAGATTTCTTGCTGAAGGAAGGAACAATCAATGCACCGCTTTACTGTGCAACGTTGGAAAAACTGAAAGCCAACATTCGATGCAAATGACTAGGACTCTTGACAAGTGGCATGATTTTGTTGCATGACAACGCAACTCTACACACTGTCCACACCGCTTGTGAGTGGTTGCGCCGTAATCGTTGAGAAGCTCTGTTACATTCCCCTCTATAGCCAAGACTTAGCATCTTCAGACTTCTGTTTGTTCGGCCCTCTGAAAAAATACCTTTCCGGAAAGCATTTCACCACAGATGAGGAAGTTCATCAGGCAGTGCGATGTTGGTTACTTCATGTGGGCATGGACTTCTTCAGTACTGGTATTGGTAAACTGATCCATTGTTGGGACAAATGCATCAATACAACTGGAGATTTTGTGGAGAAGTAGTGCATGTTCACTTATTCTTGGTGTGTAATTTCAACTTCGTATAATTAAACATCATTGAGAGAGAAAATGTGTTACCTTACTTTTCGGAAACTCCTAATACATTCCTATACAGAGCTTCTTGATGCACAAAGCAGTGAATTCCAATCTTGAGGTTCAGCTCTGATATTTATCATTTTCTTAGTTATTCTACCCATACACCCAATGTTTTTACCAATCATATTTTTGCACCTTCAGTTGTGACTCCTACCAGGGTCTTAATATTTAATCCTAACTTTTCAATAGATTGGCAAAAATTTTCAAAACGATTTTCACCTGTAGTTGTTCCATGCATACTCTGCAGATCAGCTAAATCTTCAACTGGTACAAAATTATCATTAATTCCACGTATGAAGATAAGGAGTTAGACTGTCATTTACATCAATACTGTTATCCAGTATTGATGTACTGGATGACAGTACATCAGAAAATAAATTTCATTTGTTTTATGTTTTCCAAACATTATTTGAACAAATTCTTTCCAATATCTTCTTCTCCTCACTTAATTGTTTGTCAAGACAAACTAATATCTTGTATCATTATTCGTTTCTCCGGACAAATTTCTTTCGCAGCTTTTAACAAACAACATTTAACAAATTCACCATCACTGAATGGTTTACTTTCAAAAACGATCAAATGTGCAACTTGATAACTGGCACTTACAGCAGATAAATTTCTTGACTGATGCATTTTCAGTGTGTTTTGTTGTTTTCTTCAGTCCACTTTGATTAAAAACAACACTCCAAATTGACTTTCCTCTTTCGGAATATTTTTAAGGATGATTTTATATTTCAATACAACGAACAAGTTATATCAAAACAGTAGAATTTCACAATATGAAAAGATTGATACGTACATAACTGTATTTAGCGTACGTATGACTGCACTGGACTAAATGTACGTGTTTGATACAGTCCAGCTCAACGCTTGCATGCCTGTATATGTAGTGGTCCGACTTGAAAATGCTGTTTTAGTTCACTTTCCGAGTGGGCCGTATAAAAAGTTATTCGCGGGCTGTAGGTTGGACTCCACTGATCTAGAAGGTTTCACTGTTGTAGCCTTGAGGCCAAAAGCTCTGCCTTATTCTTCACCAGCTCAATAGACTTACACTAATGTGCCATTAAACTCTTAACCAGCCAGCCATTAAGCTCACTTTCTGTGACCTTGTGTGGTTCAGAAGGATAAAGGTTTTGACAAAATGGTGGATCCCTTGATGTAGATGGCTGCTGTACTTTTCGTGTTCAGTAGCATAAAATTAGTTAAGATTGGATATTTTCGTTTTCATAACATTTTACATGTTGACCAGTGTAATCTTCAATGTCTGTATTGACAGGAAAATATGCTTGAAGATTCTTTTTTCCCCATTTCATTCCTGAGGTTAAAAAAATTTCATCCAGAAAAAAGCTGCCTTTTAAAACTCTCCTTTTGCTTCATAATGCCCCTGGGCATCCACGAGATCTGGATGATTTTCGTCCTAATATCCAGGTAATCTACTTGCCTCCAAACACTACCTCCATACTTCCGTATCAAGAGAGGAAGTAATGGCAACAGAAGGTGGTAATGGAGTAACACTGAAACAGTTTTGGAAAGATTATGATATTTACAAGACCATAAAGAACACTGATGCTTCTTGGTGTGAAATAACAAATACAAACATGAATGGTGCACAGAAACACTTATACCCCATGTTTGTTAACAATGGATCTTGTTCAGATGGGCATATATCTTGAACTAGATCTGACAGAAGAGGATTTAAATGAGTTGCTGTGTTCACATACCCAGTAGTCAACAAATGAAGATTTAATGGAACCAGAATCACAGAAGCTTGAGGAAAATGCTACTGAAGAACAAGTTGAAGAATGCAGAAGATTTACCATTTAAGCAGATGGCAGAGGGCTTTAGTTTGATGGAAAAGGCACTATCATTATTCTAGTCCCAGGATCCAAACTTAGATTTATGAAGGTGTCTGCAAATGTGTGTCTTGTTACAAAGTTATTTATGATGAAAAGAGGAGAGGGTCACAGTGCAAACTTTCACTAGATTCTTCTTTCAAGTGAACCAATAAGAAACAGGAAAACTTAAATCCAGTACCAAGAACATCTTTTTCTACAATTCTTCCTATGATGGTTAATGATAAATTACTCATGCTCATTTAACATAAAACAACATAATTTAAAATAAACACGTGGGCGCCTCCGTAGCCAGGTGGGCAGGAGCAGCAGTGCGCAGCACACGCTTCTTGATTAGACCGGGGTTCAAGTCCGTGACCACCAAATACGGAGGATGCGGAAAGGTCAGGAAATGACCACCGCATATCCCCAGAGCAATATGGCCTTAGTTGCTAATGCTCCTAAAAACCAAACAATAACATAACAATAAACATGTGATTTTTACTTTAACAAGTTTCTTTTTTTTTTTTTTTTTTTTTTTTCTTTTTTTTTTAACAATTTGAGTAAAATTTTTATGGAATAATATGGTAACGTGCGTTTGGTACTTGTTTTTAGCACAATGATGCATTAATTATTTACTTATGAACAAATTTAATTTACGACTGGTATGTTGGAACCTAACCCGCTTGTTAGTAGGGGAGGGTCTGTATATTATGCTATACAGTTCTTAAATTTATAAATTAGTACATATATATAGTCTTACTAAATAATAATATTTCTTAGCAAAAAAACAAAAAGATATATGCCTACCTGTTGTGATGAGAGTTACTTATTGAATTACTTAATTACCTTTGAATTACTTGTCACAATTAAAACACTACAGTCACCACTACCATGCACTACACTAAAAGTTGCAAGATATGATATTCGTGCCAAAATTACCAATACAAAGCTCTAGAGTATAGGTTCCCAAAGTGGGCGAAACCACCCCCAGTGGGCACTGAAGCCTTCTAGGGGGGGCGATAGTGGGTTCAGAAGCAATTGGGGGGAATTCAGGCGGTCTAGGGGTCGGTGGCTCCTTATCCATATTTTTATCTCCAGTGGACCCAGTTCATCTAATAAATTCTATAATTTTTACTCTATGGACACAGCTGAAATTCGCTATAGGTGAAGCCAGAACTGTTTTCTTCGATTTTCCCACTTCATTTTTCAAAACCTTCTATTGAATTTCACACAAATGACAAGAATGTGACATCAGGTGTGTATTTTTTTAGGCCTTTTTCTGTTATTTTTCTAAACCCACCCTAATTAGCCTAGGGCCTTTGAAATGCGACAACGCAAGCTACTGTGAGTTGACATAAGAAGCAATAAAGCGAAACAGTAGCAACAACTGTAATGCTACTGACGTAAGCTTTACCAGTCAATTATAGCTCCGCGTCTGTTGATTCGTTTGAGACAGATTAAGCATGAATTTTTCACTAATTCCGTAGCGTGTTTCATCTTCAAAGCTTCCAAGGCTGTTTTGCTGATGTAATAATTCATGAATTGATATGTGATCGTACATTTTTGCTGTTTAGGAATAAGTTTCATTATTTTTTGTGTGCTTTGCCAACAATCATCAGTCGAAAGTGTGATAGATAAGTAGAGTCATATAAAGTGTAAATTAAATCTTTTATTTTGTGAATATTGTTGCAAATTTTATTACTTCATTATGTCTGAATCTAAGAAGAAATGTCGACAGTACAGTATTGAGTATTTGAAATATGGTTTTATTCAGTCTCCTATGAACCAATTATTACCTTTGTGCTTGATTTGCCAAAAAGTATTTTCAAATGAAGCAACGAAGCCTTCTAGGGTACAAGAGCATTTGTAGCATTTCTAAAATGCATGCTGGTGAAAAGGATAAAGATTTGTCCTATTTTCAAGTACTAGAAGAAAAATATTTTAAACATCCAACTATATCAAAACTTTTTGCGTCGTCCACTAAACAAGATAATGACGGATTACAAGCTTCTTATAATATTTCATTATTAATTGCAAAAGTGGGAAAACCACACACAATTGGTGAGGAATTAATCTTGCCGGCAGTAAAAGAAGTAATAAACACTGTGCTTCATAAGCCAGCATCAGATATCAGGAAAATTCCTTTGAGCAATAACTCAGTGCAAAGAAGAATCGATGAAATGGCTGAAGACGTTGAAAAATCATTGTGCGATTATTTGAAGACATACCAATTTTCCATTCAACTCGATGAATCAACTCTCCCAAATAATGAAGCACTACTCTTACATACGTACGATTCATAAAAGAAGAAAAAGTTTGTCAAGAATTATTATTTGCTAAAAATTTGGAAGCGGATACAAAAGGAGAATCTATATTTAATACCACGAATAAGTTTTTTCAAGAGAAAGACATTCCAATTCGTAATATTTTGTCTGCTGCTACTGATGGTGCTCCAGCAATGACAGGGTGCCACAAAGGTTTCATAGTGCATTTGAAACAAGCAGTACCAAATGTACTTGCTATACATTGTGTTCTTCATCGCCAACATTTGGTTGCGAAGAATTTAAGTGAACGCCTGCATACGTCGCTCCATTACGTTATTAGAGCAGTCAACAAAAATTAAAGCAATTCATTGAGTGACAGATTGTTTAGCCAACTTTGTAGTGAAAACGATGAAGATTTCAGTCATTTGCTGCTTCACACAGAAGTTCATTGGCTTTCAAAAGGTATTTGTCTGAATCGATTTTATAATTTGTTTGATTCAGTACTAGAGTTCCTAGAAAACAGAGACGACGAATTGCGGGCCAACCTGATTACATCCAAAAATGACATCGCTTATTTGACAGACATCTATAAAATATTTAATGACGTCAATCTACAATTACAAGGTGATGAATTGAATTTAATTAAAACAAAAAACGTTATTGCCGCTTTTGTGGGGAAAATTCTTCTGTTCAAGCGGAATCTAGGCCGAGGGGAATATAGCCACTTTTCAAATTTATCAGCAGTGTCTCTCAAAAAGGAAGATTTACTTACATACTGCCAACACTTGGAGGTTCTCCATGCTGATTTTAATGAGCGATTCAAGGATATACTAAACATGAATATACCAAATTGGGTTCTAGATCCTTTCTCATATGTAAACACAGCAGGATCATCAAATTTAGAAGAGGAACTCATAGAACTCACAACAAATGAAGAACTAAAAATAAAATTCAAAAGTGGATACCAAGAGTTCTGGCTTCAGAAATCAATACCGACACTGTACCCTGGATTATGGGAAAATAGTGAAGAAATTTTTAATTGCATTTCCATTTCCTTATTTGGCTGAGCATGGGTTTAGTGCTGTAGCAAATTTACTATCTAAGAAAAGGAACCGATTGCATATAACTGAGCGTGGTGATTTATGACTGTTTTTAACGAAAGTTGAACCAGATATTAACAAACTTTTAAAAATGCATCAGGCTCATCCTTCACATTAATTTCTTATTTTTTCTTTGTATTTTTACTTTGTAAGTTCGAAATAAACAATTTTCTAATGCTATTTGATGGTGTTTTAATTAGTACAATAAGATTTTTACTAATGTAATACAATCTCCTAATATGTATTCCGAATTTTCATATTTAAACCATTGTATGAAACTTCACGTTAATTTGTTATTTTTGCTTTGTATTTTTACTTTATAAGTTTGAAATAAACAATTTTGCAATATATCTAATGGTGTTTTAATTATTACAATAAGATTCTTATTAATGCATTTGCAATCTCTTAATATGTATTCCGAATTTTCATATTTAAACCATTGTATGAAACTGTGCATAATGTTATTCGAGCTGTGCATAATGAACTGTGCATAATGTTATACACTTTACAATCTTTACATATGGGCTGTTTCATCAAAATTGGTATAGCAATAACTGTGTTCAAGATGAAGTACATATTGGCCACTACTTTTTTCAATAATTTAACGGCATAAGCAGTAATGTATCATTAGTTGCTATTTACGTTGAACATATCAAACGGCTTGAACGTGGAAAACTGTTATAATGGGGGGCATTACAAAATTTGTCTTGCAAAGTGGGCAGTGGCCAGAAAAAGTTTGGGAACCTATGCTCTAGAGGATATTGTCTTAACGTGAAAAATCTCTATCTAAAATTAAAAATCAGCCAACAGACATGACTAGGACTTAACTGTTTATTGAATACAATTTAATATGTTAAGTAAAAATGGAAAATTTTCTCAAAAACTCATCCGTTTCCAAGAAATCGATTCTTGATCATTTTGCTTTACAAAAATTACTAAAAAGTTAGCAAACCAATGTATTATCATCAAAACTGTTTTCAGCTATAAATTATGAGGAATGGAATGTGATATACAATCTGATAAAAGACTTATTTTGTTGTAACGTGTTGAAGCAATTTTTTTTTTTTTTTTTAATTACAAGGTGTATTTTGTTATGTGTTTACTGATCATTATGAAATATGTTAAAATAACTGTCTACAATTATTTATTATTATTTTTTTAATAATGCTTTGCACATAGGCACACAGCATTCCTATCATTCACTGTCAAACTCTTTACAGAATTTAACTTTTCCTAATCCTCATTTATCCTTTCTAATTCTGTTCTCTTGAACAAACCTCCACATGTATTTCCCAAAAATTATAACATACAGAAATTCAAGCCTATCTTCTGTCTTCTCAACCTTCAGCATGGTACTAAGTACTATAGGTTCTTGTCCCTGTCCGGTTGGGGTTTTCATAAGAAATAAAGTAAGTCAGTACTTAGGTTACAAAAGAAAAGAAAAAAAGTTATCTTTTTGATTATAATATTCTGGTGTTACAGAAGTTTGTAAAAAATATATTCAGTGAAAAAGATTGAAAACTTACTGCACTATTAGCATTTTAATTTGGCCAGTTATATTACCTCCTTGCCAAAACATGTTATAGAATTTTACATGAACACTCATTTTAAGATGGCATTAGCTACCTTAACATTGTTTTTTTTTTTTTTTTTTTTTCTGTCTGATTACAATATAACACATGTAGCCAGATAATAATTATATTGTCAATCTGCTTCATAATATTCTTTGTTATTTTAAGGAATCTTAATAGAATTTACAGTAACCTTTTGCTTTTAATTTCATACGTTAGATTATTGGCTCTCAAACATTGGGTCACCTCCCTTTTGCAATTTTAGGCGCCTCCGTAGCCAGGTGGGAAGGAGCAGCAGTGCGTAGCACACGCTTCTTGATTAGACCGGGGTTCGAGCCCGTCACCACCAAATACGGAGGATGCGGAAAGGTATCCGCATTTCCCGGAGCAATATGGCCTTAGTTTTAGTTGCTAATGCTCCTAAAAAAAAAAACCAAAAAAACCAAACCGTTTTGCAATTATGTGCATTTAGGGGCAATAGAGTTTTTATTTATTTTTTTCCTTCAGGTTTTAAATGTGATTGTTTATTTCCATTCCAACTGTTTTATTTATAAAGTTGTAAGATACCGGGGTCATATTTAGCAGGGCAGAGAAGGAATATGCCCCCTCTTAACTATGCATATGTGTTCCTAGGTCTATCTAAAAAAAAAAAAACTTAAAAACCTGGTTGCCATGCCCTCCATTATAATGATACCTGGATACAATAGTGTAAGGTACTGTCATCATTTTATTTGATATATAGATTAAAATATAATTATCAAAAATAACTTGTATATTTATTTCTTGCCCAACTATTAACTGAAACAAAATCATTAGCTTTATTTATGGGGGACAGGGGAGTTAAACATTTGTAATTTTTAAGGAGTCACATATTCATTTTCATTTTAGAGGCTTGCAGTATAGCAATGTTTGAGAACCCTTGGATTAAATATTAGCAAAATCTTAAAGTTAATGTAACTATTTAGAAGTAATTTAATATAAAAATTTTCTTTCTGAAACATGAATTTCCTCCATTTCCTCTCCTCTAGGTAAGCTGCAGTTATTCCATGTTTCCGTCTGAGGATATATTAAACTTATTAGAGAAATAACAGATGCACTAACATTAAAAGGAGCCAAAATGGTTATGTTTTGCCCAACATGTGCCAATATCCTTGTAGTGGAAGAAGGTGCAAATTGTTTTAGGTTTACTTGTAGCACTTGTCCATATATCTGTAATATCAAACAGCGTATCACTAGCAGAAAATACCCAAAATTAAAAGAGGTAGATGATGTACTTGGTGGTCAGGCTGCATGGGAGAATGTTGATTCTACGGAGGAACCATGCCCAAAATGTGCACATCCTCGAGCATATTTTATGCAGCTTCAGACTCGTTCTGCTGATGAACCAATGACTACTTTTTACAAGTGCTGCAATCCCCAGTGCAGCCATCAGTGGAGAGACTGAATACTATACATTTTTATCTGATTAATATGTATTAAATTATTTAATATTTATTTGAATATATCCTTCATTGAAATGTATATTTGCACATTTTAATTATTTGCATATTTAGAATTGAAAATTCTCCATTAATCTTTTTGTGAGTGAGTGGGTCTGAGGAGTGAGTTTTTCAAAATTCTTAAAAATTAAAACTTTGTTCATAAATGCTTTTAAATATTACTTTGTTTTATTTTGGATTTTTTTTTTTTTTTTTTTTCAGTATTAGAGTGAAATTATTTAAAAACAAAAGTTAAAAGATTCTTAAAAAATCACAAAAGAATAAAATTTATAAAACAACTCAGTTACATCTTTTTTGATGTACTACTGTTTTCTACATTTATGGGTTTTTTTATGTGAAATTGCAAACAAAAGGTATTAGAATGTGTAGAATTCAGTACATGCATAGGTTGAAGGTTGAGAAAACAGAAGATACTTGTTGACATTAGACTGGAATTTTTGGTAAATATATATGAAAGAAAAGTTGTCCCAGAGAACAAGTAGAAGAGATAAATGAGGATGAGGAAAGGTGAGTTCTATGAGTTTGGAGGTGGATGGTAAATGGATGTTGAGTAATTGAGATTCATTCGGACTGGTGTGGAAACGAGTAGTGGAATTTACAGATGCCAGTTCAGAAGAACATTGCCCATGGAAAGCACCAGAAACCGAACTTCTATGGGAAAGAGTTCATAAGAGATGGGTCAGTAATTAACAGGACTTCCTCCTATGGAATAATGTAGAAGCTAGAAAGGCTTTGGGAGCACCATACCAAATACGGGAACAGTATTCCACAGTAGCTTGGATTTTAGAAGTGTCAGAGAGAAAACTAGCTACCCAATTGCAGAAAAACAGTCGGCAATCCATAGGATGGATGGATGTTGTTGTTGTTGTTTATTTGGTTTTTAGGAGCATTAGCAACTAAGGCCATATTGCTCCGGGGGTATGCGATGGTCATTCCCTGACCTTTCCACATCCTCCGTATTTGGTGGTCACGGGCTGGAACCCTAGTCTAATCAAGAAGCATGTGCTACGCACTGCTGCTCCTGCCCACCTGGCTACGGAGGCGCCCATAGGATGGAAGCTTGTTTAGAAAAACCTTTATGCTCTACAAGATCAGAAGCCTTTGAAATGTTAGAGTAACTGACTGAAAAGGAAGTATCACTTTATTCACTTTTATGAACTTGTGGATCTGAATTGCAGAGAATTTCTGCTTTTCTAAATCAAAATTGAACCGAAGTCCTTGACAGATGTAATCTATTAAAACTTAAATAACAACCGTAATCAGCTGTGGAATTAACTCTTGTTTTGCTTCTATTGTGGCATGCAATGGCCTGAAAAGCAGGGGGAAGGCCATTACAAGTCTTGCTGTGGGTCGGGGGGGGGGGCCACATGGGACTAACAGTTACTTGGACTGTGTAGAGATTACTGAATGTAAACAAGCACACATTTACTTGTTTATACACCATTGTTAAGAGTATAGTAAAGAAATTGATGAGTTTGAAGTATCAGTTAAGTCACCAAATGCCAACAATGTAGGTATAACTGAAAAATGGTGTCACTATCCTGGGGATGCAGAGTTTGAATATGGTGATTATAATGTGCACAGAAGGGGCAGACATAACAGAGTGGAAGATGAGTTGTGTTTTTGGTTAAAAAGCACAAAATCTAACATGGTTAGCTAGTGTATTGAGTCAGTTTGGTGTGACAAAAACAAAATGTGGGTATGTTATATAGGTCAAATGACTGTGATGAGTATTATGAACAACTACAGAGATAAATAGTGGACCGGCAAATTAGAATTGATTGGGATTTTAACTTTTAGGTATTAATTGGGACTCATGGGGGTTAACATCTCATTCAGTACTAGAACATTGCTGAATGACTGTTTTTGACATCTTAGAGAGGGAACAAGAGAAAGCACTATTTTTGATCTGGTTATGAACTGTGATTTTGTCATGTATTTAATAATCTTCAAGTAAATTATCTTTTATTGACAGAGATCAATTGAATTCGTGTAGGATATATTTAGAGAAATAACTACTGTCAATGATAAAGGGAAGGAATTTTGTTTTCAAATAGGTAATTATAATTGGCTTTGCATTTTTAAGCCCTTTTCAGTCAGGACTGACTAATATTAGTGTAAATGCCAAAGGAAGTGTTCAGGAAGGTAATCATAGAGGCAACTAAGATTGCTATATCCTAAGAGATATTGTTCAGAGTTTAGACAGAAATGAATATTAGAACTAATTAAAATGCATGGGATGATTATAAATTGTGAAGGGGTTAGGCAGGAAGTCTTTTACTAAAAGTGCAAACAAAAGTTGCAAAGAAATCTTTGCATTTTTTAACATTTGCTTGTTACCAAGCAAATGTTTATCGTTTAAAAGGGTTTGCAAGCAAACCCTTTTAAACGATAGGATTTGCTGAAATATGGGTGGCTGCAGGGCAGAAGGCAGAGGGTTGTGATTAATGGATATTCTCCAGATTGGCATAATGTCAGAAGTGGGGTCCATCGAGGATCGGTTCTTGTACCACTTGTTTCTTATTTTCATAAATGATATCAATGAAGGGATAGAAGATGTGATGTCAAAATTTGCAGATGGCATAAAGATTAGCAGTCGCTGATTCACAGTGCTAAGCAGCGCTCCTTCAGGATGACTTGAACAGACTTCAGAGGTGGTCAGACAATTGTAGCTATGTTTTAATGCTGCTAAATGAAAGATCTTACACTTGGGGAATAGCAACCCACAATTAAATTACCACAAATTTAAACAGATACACCAACCGTTTAAAACTGATTTAATGATAAAATAAAATGATACAAAAGACTGTAAAATAATATTTACAAAAATTGATTATTTACAAAAAACTAGTTTAAGACTAAAATAAAATAAGTAAATACGTTAAAATGCATTAAAATATAAATTTAAAAGCGATAAAAACACTATTGAAGCTTTCGGAGGTGTCTGCCTCCTTCCTCAGCAATAATGAAACTTAAGCAACACATCCGTAAATACCAGGTTCACGGCACACATGGATGACCAGGCGCATACTCTGTATTCCTTTCACGTGTACCAGAACCAGAAGTGGCCTTGGGGGTGTGGAAAACTAAAACGTTTATCTCTGGCAAAAACCACCGCCTCAAAAAGGGGGTGAAGTCATACTCCCCTTTCTCTTCATGCTATTGTTGCCAGAGGATCCAATCCACAGACTTTCCAGCCACTTGCGGTCCCAGAATCTATGTGCCCGGTCAAGGATGACAGCATTGTTGGGGGAGATCTGGTGTTGTTTTTCCCAATAGTGCTCGGCAATGGCGGATTTATTGAGCTCTGTGGTCCGTATTGCCCTTGAGTGTTCCCCCAGACGGTCCTTAAGACACCGTCCTGTCTCCCCACGTAACATTCCCCACAATCCGGGCATGCGATCTCATATATGACCCCACTACTACAATCCCTAGAATTTCAGACACTACTGTGGTTGCACACTACTGTGTGCAACCACAGTAGTGTCTGAAAGTCACGAAGCATCCTTGCAATGCGATCTGACAGGCCCGGATAGTATGGAACACACTGTGGTAAGCGGTACAGTCGGAACTACCCGATTGGGCTCTTCCTCTCTATTGTATTTATCAATGACAATCTGGGGGTAACCGCACCTCATAAGATCCATCGTAATTTGCCTAATTTCCTTCTCCCCCTCCTCAGAGGTGCTGCAATGTGTCCTCACCCTACCCAAAAGTGCTCTGGCCACACTATTTTTATGTTGGGCAGTCTGTGCCGACCTATAATGTGTATATTGGCCCCTACACATTGGTTTCCTATAAACCTTGGTTCTAAGTCTGGGGCCTTCCATATATACCATTATATCCAGAAATGGGAGGTTGCCTTCTGTTTCTACCTCAGAGGTAAATTTTATAAAGGCATTATTCGTGGAAGCTCGTATTAGTGTCAACAAATTAGCTGTAGAGCTCTAAATTTGTGTAGGAGCTGTGGAGAACATTCATCCATCAACAGATGCAGATGAGTAGTGTCTGCTGGATGAGTTCCCAGACTTCTTACCCCTTGGCAGAAAAAGCAAAGGGCATGATGTGCACATTGTGCCCTTTGTCAACATGCCAGGAAAGTTTTTTTTGACAGCTAGTCACCACGGATGAAACTTGGATCCATCACTATGCAGAATTGCCATCCCAAAAAAGGCAAAAGGGCAAAAGTGTAACCAGGTGCTGGCAAGGTGACGCTGTAATTTTTTGGGATTGGCATGGTGTAATATGGTTTACCTTCAAAAGAACAGGTGCAATTTAGCAATAGTAGCCCTTGCACAAAAAAAAAAAAAAAACACAACAACCATCAATAGAGCTATACTGTAATGGTGAGGTATTATTACAACCTCCTCATAAAGCTACATGCTACCATAAAAAGTTAAAAAGACTGGGAAAGCTGTTAAAAAGTGTCCACCTGCTCCATGATAATGCTCCTACAAATTTCTGTGTGCTGCAATGAGGTTTACCTCTGAGTGTGGGTTTGAAATACTGCCACATCCTGCTTATTCCCCCTCATATTTCTTTTTCATGCACTTAAGTCCTTTCTTCATCGAAAACACTTTGCTGCCGATGAGGTGATTTCTGCTGCCAAATCGTTGGAAGGAAAGTCAGAGGACTTCTACAAAACTCGCCTGCAGAATTGTACGGCCGCTCCCCAGCTTATGCAATACTTGACTTACGGAAATTCGACTTTACATGTTTTTGCTGGCTGGTACAAACTTAAAAAATTGTGGAAACGTATTTTGCTTCCTATAGGAATAAATGGAGGTATCATGAAAATGTTGTAATGTTGAACCCAAAACACATTGTTTTTTGATAATTCATTCCAAGACCTTGGAAGTTGAAATTTTTGCTATATAACAGCTATTTATCTCTCTAAACGGTCATTTTTATAAAAGAAAAATTGCTCTACACTTTCATCGTTATCATATGTTCTGTTATAAGAATCAATTTTGGATGCCTTTGTGATATTTTCTAAAACATTTCTGGAGGTCACTACCATAAAACACAATTTGCACTTCCTGTTTATTGGGCTTTTCTGTTAGTACAATCTATTATAAACGGGTAGTTTGTTATTTGGTTTTTAGGAGCATTAGCAACTAAGGCCATATTGCTCCGGGAATATGCGGTGGTCATTCCCTGACCTTTCTGCATCCTCCATATTTGGTGATCACGGGCTCGAACACCAGTCTAACCAAGAAGCGTGTGCTATGCATTGCTGCTCCTGCCCACCTGGCTATATAAATGGGTAGTAAACTCGATCTTATTGCATTTGCAATATCGATAACTGGAATTCTGTGGGTTTTAACGTTACGGTATTATGGTGAAATGAGTTCCCGTTTCCTGAAATCTTCAATCATATAAAAAACTAATTTTCAGAATCTTCTTTTCATTCCTATATACTTATTACAATGGTGAAGGGGAAAGGGACCAACGGAGAGTGAAAGTGGTGGCAGGGCTAGGAAACGAACAAAATTGATTTAGAAATGAAGATGATTAATTAAGAAGCAGGACAAAGTTTGTCATCTATTGCACGAAATTAGGTCTCACTGCTTCAACAGTGAATACTATTTTAAAGGACAGTGCCAGTATAAAAGTACATGTTAAAGGATCAATGCATTTAAGATCAGTGGTCACAAAACAGTGTTCAGGTGCCATATCGACGGTAGAGAAGCTATTAATAATTTGGATGAAAAATCAGATTCAGAAGCAAGTGCCCCTGAGTCCAAAGGCCATTCAAGCAAAAGCAAGAAGTATTTATGAAGATGTTAAGGATAAGTACAGCGAACTGATGTCAACGTTTGCTCAGA
The DNA here is from genome assembly GCF_048544385.1 of Mastigoproctus giganteus. Taxonomy (NCBI): domain Eukaryota; kingdom Metazoa; phylum Arthropoda; class Arachnida; order Uropygi; family Thelyphonidae; genus Mastigoproctus; species Mastigoproctus giganteus. The sequence goes on from NC_143578.1 coordinate 186,571,393, forward strand.
TCGTGTCAGTGAAATTATTCTTGCAGGAATGGAATCCTTTATCCCACACTCCACTTTAAAATCTCGTCCTTTATCTAAACCTTGGTTTTCCAATAAATGTGCTAAGGCTGTTCAAGACAGGAATGTTGCATATCATAATTGACTTGTTTCTAATTCTCCAGTTTCATTTTCTGTGTACACCAAAGCTCGCAACTATTGTAAAGCAGTTATTAATCAATCAAAAAGAGTTTGAACAGGTTAAGAGTAGAAAACTTGCTTCTTGCCCTAATGGTAGCCGAGCATTCTGGTCTCTTGCCAAAGCTATTGGCTGCAACTTTTGCCCATCTCTGCTCCCACCTCTGTCCAAACCAGATGGTTCTGTTGTCACTTCAGCCAAGGATAAAGCTGACCTGCTAGCATCCCATTTTTCTTCCCACTCATGTATTAATGATCTTGGTAAAACATCTCCCACCATTCCCAACACGCTCCATTCAATGCCCCCTGTGGTCTTCCGTCAAGAGGATGGCAGAAGGATTTTGACGAATCTTGATGCTAAGAAAGCTCCAGGTCCCGAAGGTATTTCTCCACTTGTTCTCAAAATCTGTGCTCCTGAACTTACTCCTATTCTTTGCCGCCTTTTTTCACTTTCTTATTCCAAAGGTGTTTTTCCTTCTGCTTGGAAATTTGCTCATATCCAGCCAGTTCCTAAAAAGGGTGACAAATCTCTCCCATCCAATTATCATCCCATTGCAATTACTTCTACTCTTTCTAAAGTAATGGAGAAATTAATTAACTGCCAACTCTTAAACTACCTAGAAACCTTCCGTCTGATCAACGATAGTATGGATTCTGTCAGTGTCGATCCACTGGTGATATTCTGGCTTATGTTACCCATTTATGGACTAATTCTAACACAAGTAGTTTCTTTTGACATCTCAGGCTTTCAATCGTGTCTGGCATAAAGGTCTTCTAAACAAGCTTCCATCTTATGGTTTGCCAACTGTTTTTAGTAATTGGTTATCCAGTTTTCTCTCTGATCGCTCACTGCGGGTGATGGTAGATGGCTCTCTGTCTTCTAACTTCTCCACTAATGCCGGTGTCCTCCAAGGTTCAGTTCTTTCCCCCACTCTTTTCCTCTTCTATATCAATGACCTCCTTCCATTGACTGGAAATCCTATCCATAGTTTTGCCAATGATAACACATTGCATTCCACTTTCCATTTTGAGACACCTTGTCCTGCTCAATCAGCTTCAACTTCTCGAAAATCTGCTACCAATTCCTTAAATGCCGATCTTCAGGTAATTCTTCAGTGGGGCAAAAGACAACTTAGTTGATTTCAACCCTTCTAAAACTTAAGTTTTGTCTTATGTCTCGCAAAAAGGATTCTTCTGCTCCTATGCTTATCTTTAGTGACACTCCGATTTCTAGGCAAAATGATATATCTCTTTTGGGGATTACCCTGACTTCTAATCTCTCTTGGCACAAGCACATTACAAATCCAGTCCAGGTTTCTCTTTTGCGAGCAGCAATAGCCTTGGTGTATTCATTCTTCTTTGTCAGGTAGGCAGCATGAAGACGTTCAACCTCAGGGGGAGGGCAGTCTCGATGGCGTTGGTATTCTCTCCTGGCACTGTGGGTGTCTTTCCTGAGTTTGTTTAGTTCAGCTGTCCATGAGGCACAGGGTCTTAGCACGATAGTCTTTTTCCTAGCAGATTTGTACGCTGCTTTTGATAAAGAATTCTGAATCTTATGTCCTAGTTCAACTGCTGAGATGTGTTCCAGGCTCTGGATGTTTGAATCAGGGAAGTCATTCTGGATGGTGTCATCAAAAGCAGTCCAGTGAACTGTTTTCGTGGAGAACCTAACAGAGTCCTAGGTCCGGTTCATGGATGTTGAGTCTTTCAAGTTCAGGCAGAGGTTGAATAGGATCACTCTATGGTCACTGAGTGTCCATTCGCTGACTGCTGTCCTAAGATCCTTCGTGGAGACTAATGTCAATGTTGGACTGACCTGATGGGCTGCAGAAGGTTGTTAGCTGGCTGGGCTGATTGTAGATAGTAAGATTCCTAGACAGGATCAAGTCTTCCAGGAGAAGTCCTTGAGGGTCTGAAGCCAGGGAGTGCCAGAGTGGGGATTTTGCATTAACATCTGAGGTGACGACGATAACTTTAGAGCCAAGAAGGTCCAATGCATGCTCAATATAATGGAGTGACTCTTCAATATCCATAGATGGTGGGCAGTATAGAGATATTAGATAGAATGAGTGTGAGTAGAATGTTAGCATTAGCATTAGTAGAGGCATTTGATGCAAGAAAGCAAGCTTATGCAGCATCAGCCAAAAAAAAAAAAAAAAAAAACCACTTCCACTTCACCCCTCTGTTTGTTCAAAATACCTGTCCAGCTGAGCCTTAAACTTATTTAGGCTATCAACCTCCACGACAAGGGATGGAAGTCTGTTCCACCAGCCAACCACCCGCTGGCTAAAGGCAAATTTCTGCATGTCTGTCCTACATCTGTCTTTCCTCAATTTGAATTTATGCCCTCTCAGGTGATTTTTCTGAGCTAGAGGAAGAATCCCATCAGCATTGAGCATGCTTAAACCATTCAAGGCTTTATACACCTCTATCAGATCACCTCGCTGGTGCCTAGTCTCCATACACTGTAATTTGCAAAACTTAAGCCTTTCTTCGTAAGAGCACCCCTTTGTTCCATTCACTAATCTTGTTGCCCTTCTCTGTACTTGTTCCAGCAGCTCTACATCCTTCTTGAAATGAGGCCTCCAGACCTGTATACAGTACTCTAGGTGTGGCCTGACCATTGCCTTATACAATGGAACAATCACCTCCCTATCCCTGCTGGAAAAATTCCTGTATATCATTGACAATACTCCATGAGCTACTCTTGCAGCCCGTCTGCACTGCTCAGAGAACTTCATATCTGCCTGCACAACCACCCCCAAGTCCCTTTCATTCTCTACCACTGTCAGTGTAGTACCACAGAGTTGATACGTTGCTCTGGGGTTGCTGTTTCCCATGTGTAGTACTTTACATTTGTCAATGTTAAACTTCATTTGCCACCTCTCAGCCCATCTGCTCAACCTTTCCAGATCCTGTTGCAGCAGCATAGTGTCAGTAGTGTCCTTGACAACCCTGCCAACCTTTGTATCGTCTGCAAACTTGGACATTAAGCTTGATATACCATCATCAATATCATTTATAAATACAGAAAACAATAATGGACCCAACACTGAGCCCTGAGGGACTCCACTAATAACATTAGTCCACGATGAGCAGAGTCCATTGATTACCACTCTCTGTCTTCTCCCCCCCTCAACCACCCCTTTATCCATAGCAGCAATTTGCCTCCAATGTCACACTGCTCCAATTTGTGTAGCAGTCTTCCATGTGCAACAGTATCAAAAGCCTTTCTAAGATCCAAGTATATAATATCAAAGTTATTCCCTGCATCCAGTTCTTTTGTGACTGCATCATAGTATCCAATCAAGTTGGTCAGGCAAGACTTCCCCTTAACAAAAAAAATGTTATCTGAATAAAGGTTGCAAACTTTGTGCATAATCCAGAGATCACCAGTACATCAAGGTTTCTATTAAGCACCACAATACAGGATTTTGGGTCCTTTGTGGTAGAGGGATGACTTTTGCATGTATGGAGTATCCCATAATCTTATCACTGTTGGACATGCAGTTCATGGAGGCATGGAGATTATATCTGTTGCGTGTTCTTCTGCTGCCCTTCTAATTTCGTCAGCAACTGCCCGAAACCGGTGACCATTTATTTGCATTATTCTAAGTTTTGTAAAGGGAATCTTGTTCCTAGAGTTTACTGAGGCTGAATATATTGGGAGTGGTTGTGGTGGCCTATCATCATCTGACTATTTCTGTAGGAGGGTTAGAACAGGTTCATCCATCAGCGGTCCTTAGTCTTGCCAGGTCGAGGGCTTTGATATTCTGGGCAGGCTGAATCTCTGACCGAGTGGCCATGCTCTTTCTTTCTCCTTTTGCAGCAAGGACTTTCATCCCTATGCGGGCATTCAGCAAGCACATGTCCACTGCGGGCACAGTGTCTACATGTAGGAGAGGAGTGGGTGGGTGCAATGCTGTGCTGTATGCCCAAAGCCAAGACACAAGAAACACTTTGTTAGCACTGTAAAGGGTCTGAATCAGTGAGCACTACAGCCCAGGAAGATTCTATCATGGGACATGATGTACTTGAAGAGCCTGGGGGACACTGTAATGATGCGGTGTGATGCCGCAGATGAGCGAGCCTTCATAGAGACCCTGTACATTATCTCTTGATTTAATCTCTTCAAAACAGATGTCAAACTTGTCAAGGTTTTTGTTAGACAAGTCCTCCAGTAGTTCTGTATCAGTGATGGTATTGGGCACATCATAAACTAAGTCTGATGGATCAGTTCGTTTAAGGATTGCTGGACAGGCCAGCTGCCTGCAGTGCAGGTGCTGTGGAGATTGAGGTCAGATCTTCCTTGTTGGTGGCTTACAGGACTCCTCGGCTGTGAATGACATAGCGATTTAACTTTTAGTGTTTTAAATTCTTTATTTAGGGTGGTTTTGGACCAAATCTTTAACCTCCTCGCTTGTCTTAAGTTGGGAGCCTTCAGATGCACGCAGCAGGAGGATGTGCTGATCCTTTTTAGTGGCTCGTGTCTGCCGGAGGACTGCTTGTGGTTGCTGACTGATGGGGGATGGGTGTGCTGACCCCACAACAGAAGCATAGGATTTTGATGGAAGTCCACTTTGTTTCTCATTTATCATCTTGACAGGCTCTGGGCCCTCACTTGGGGGCAAGGGTAGCTTGGAGATGGTACCAAGGACCTGCTCCAGGATAGCCGTATGGGAGGAACGTTGTGGATATTGACTCTTAGTTGTGCCACATCTCCTGAATGGAGTTAGCAGCAGATCTGGTGAATCTGTTTGTTTCCTGGTTCAGAAAGTTTGCCAGGCCCTTATGCAGCATAGAGATGACCTGGTGGAGTGAGGCTGTATCATTGGAGTCCAGCCCAGGGACTGAAGCAGTATCAGGAACAGCAAGTCTGTTAGAAGCTGGAAGGCCTGAAGCAATCAGTTGATCCAGGGCAGAGGGAAGAAGAGGAACTCCAGGTGCTGTGGCAGAAGTTGCTTGAGCAGAAGATGGAGCGAGAATGTGAGCAACTGGTGAGACCAGGATTGGATGTGAGGGCTCAATTTGGGAGGCCATCCCTGTTTCAGCTAGTGATGAATTTGTGGCCATAGTGGCAGTTGGAGCTGTCAGAGTTAGTGCTCTGATTGGGGTCTGAGGGCTACTTGGGTGGGGAAGCTGTATAGAGGGCTTGAAGATGGGGAACAGGAGCTGCTGAGGCAAGAGATTCCAAGATGGAGGCAGCAACAGGGATTGAAATGCTAAAGTTTAGCTCAGCTGTGGGAGACAGGTAGATCAGCAGTAAGGATCCTGCTGTTTTTATCTTCTGGAGACAGGTTGTTTGAGGAGGAGAGGGGATGGGCCTGGGACCTTCTCTTGGTCTTCATCTTCTTCCTCCTTGGTTTACCTCCTGACTTAGGTGAGAGGCAGTGCTTAGGGTCATAGGGCTCTTCCAAATTAGAGCTTGATTCATCCTGGGAGCTCATTACTAAGCGTTTTGCCCAGTTGGGTTAAAACTTTGAACTTACAGTGAGCTGTCTGATAATTATTGGGTTCTCCTGATTTCCGTTGAAAACACTTGGCTTTTCCTGAAAACGTAAGTTTAAACTATTGTCACTGGGGGGATGCTGCCAAATTACTTGATTTGCATAAAGAACCCGGATGAAGCATATTCTTTAGCTGCCTCGTAGTACTTACCCTTAATTTCCATATAATATTAATCAAAGTCATTATAAAATGTTCAAAGCTATATATTTTATCAATTATCTCTATTAATAATCATTAACTATGACGTCACCAATGAATCTCCTAACGAAGTTAATTAATTAATTAGAAACAATTATAAACCCAAGCATGGAATAAGTGACTAGCTTCGGATAGGCTAAGCCAGCCGTTCCAGACCAGATCTTGTGATCACATGATCGGCAGTTCCAGACAATGATTGTTACTTGTCAGTAGAAAAAAGGTCTGCTGATATGAGCAACACATTAATAATCAAAAACATTGAAAAGGGATTATGGTATATGAGCACCCGCGGGGGAAAGCGAGGGAGGAGAAATGACGGTGAAATATACCTCTCCCCCTCAAAAAAAACGGCCCTTTTCATGTTATAGTAATTGCGCTGTCACATAGTGATTCTTAGCCACCAATGTGGAACGTACAAGTCAACTCGGCCCCCGATCAAAATTTCTGAGTATGCCATTGGAATAGAACATGTTCAGAAGCACCATTATGCCAAAGTAGACTCCAAGATTTAACCAAAAGTAATCAGTGGATTGTACAGAAGATAATGAAAATTGTCAGGTTTATCATGTACATTTGCGATATAATGTAAATATTAATTATTAACAGAAGCATAACTAACAATTTTGACACCAATGGCCTAATCAGAACTGCGCCTTTTTCATAAATATAATTATATCATAATGTTTAGGGATTAATTCCTATTTTTCATTTAATTTAATATTAAAAATTATAAATAATAATTTATGATTGTTACTTGTCAGTAGTCATATACTGTATATATATATATATATATATATATATACACTCAAAATCGTGTGTGAACATCAAAGCCGAATTTCGAGAAAAATATCCCGATATTTCGATAAATTTATACCAATAAATCGATATTTTCACGCTAAAGTGCTGTTTTCTTTAAACAGCACTTTAGGCTAAAATAATAATAATAATAATAAACCGGACGCCTTTCATTGCTAAATTTCATTTGTTATAATTTTTATAATTATTACCGTTATAGTTATTATAACTACTTGATTACATAATCAGATTATATGAATCTGAAGTAAAAGAATTAATACATTTTAATTATTGGTATTTTAGGTGCGCGAATTTTGAATCACCCTGCAGTACGTTGTTAATAAGCAATAATGTATCATCACTAACGGTTTTGGAAATAATCACTTTTTCCATCCTACTAGTGGTTGAAGGATATTCAGGGTAACAACCTGCTATTAAACCCGTAATCAGAGTGACTTTCCAACTTCCTCCGAATACCAAGCAATGTAGAACGCCAAGAATTTACAGCACTGTTAAACTGGATAACTAAGGTATGTGTTTACTGCGGTAAGAAAATCGCTCCGTAGACGGAGGGTGAAAGTGAAGAACACGAAACATGAGACCTCAGATGGACCTATGACTCGAAACTCAAAGTGAATAACCGCACTGGGACGTTTACATTATGCGTGGAGGGATCACATTAGCAGTTTAGTACACGACAGAAATCACAGAATTATATGTGGAGGGATAACATTAGCAGTTTATTACAGGACAGAAATCACAGAATTATGTGTGGAAGGATAACATTAGCAGTTTACTATAGGACAGAAATCATAGAGGCATTAAAAAGTAGGCTTCAAAGGTCAAAAACCAAAATGCTAAGAACGTGACAATTGGGCTAAAACAAACCCCCAGGGGCTCACATCTGGTGAGTATGGGCTTGGCACACCCAGGGTCCTGAGCTGGATATCGTCATTCTTCTTTCTTGGTGATTCCTTTCTACTTCTCTCTCTCTCTGGGTAACTCGGGAATTTTTTTTTTTTGGCTGGTGCAACATAAGCATCAGGCTTCCTTGCACCATATGGCTAATAATAATAAACATTATTTCAGAAATTGAATAACGCAATAATAATAATAATGAAATTATTAAGTCAAGTAAACTGAAAATTAAAATGAAAACTCCTACCTATTAATGTATTGTCTGACACAAAAGGTTTTAAAGAGATAAGAGAATATGTCCATGATAATCAAGTGGACGTCCAGCACCAAAACTGGGGCATGACTACCATACCGCCAGGCCCATCAACGTTTTGAGGGCGGGGGGCGAAGAGTGGGGGGCTGGACTAAATGTCGGTCAGAGAGAAGTAAGATATGTTACTACTTTGTGATGTCGGTATGGTTGTTGGTGGGTATTAAGCGCCAAAACAATTAAGGGCATCGGCTTGAGCTGGCGTTTTAAGCGCCTCCAAAAGAGTTAAGGCTATACTAGACAAGCGCGACGCCTTCCAACTCCCAGTTTTACAGGAAGCAAAGGGTAAAGGCATGCAAACTAGACGAGCACTTCGAACGCCGCGGAGGACGACGTAAGATGGCGTAAAACGCCTTCGTACACGTTACAAGTGCATACGCCTTGGATTTTTCATAGCCTGAGGAGACATTCTCCCCGGCCTTAATTGGTTTGTTTATTATACTTTGGGAAAGACATGTTTGACACAGAGGAGTTTATTTGTGAAGTGGAAAGGAGGCCTCCCTTGTACAACACATCATTAAAAGACTACTTGAACAAAGGAATAAAGGCAAATTGTTGTATTGAAATTGGAAAATAAATGTTTCGGAACTGGGATGAACTATGTAATGATGAGTAAAATCAGAAAGCTCAGTTCTGAACCTTATATTTATTGTAAATATTACTTCTATTTTAGTACAGTTTCATTGGTTAATAAAGAACCTTATTATGATTAAATAAGATGAAAACAGTAATCGTAAAATTGCTGAAGAATATTCACTGCAAATAATGTCGGTGTTAACAAAAAAGGAATCACGTGCGCTCTCTGTCATCTTCCAAAACGAATTTTGAAAACCTTTCGTTTCAAACGCAACTTCGGTTTCTTTCCGTTTTGAAATGTATTGTGAAAGCAATGAAAGCACGCAGTAAGCCGCAAAGTACAGAGTCGTTGCCAGCGTGATACAGGGGAGGGGGATATAATAATAAAATAATGCACGCAACTGTTTCTTAGCATACAAAGATTTGTTGTTTTTGAAAAACGAAAAGATCGTACTTCGTTTTTTCAATGTGTATTGCATCTACTAACGCAAAATCGAGGAAATTCATCCATTGGAAGCCACACTGGAAACGGGAAAAAGCGGTGTAAAACTAATAACACTGCAATGCGCCTTTAATAAAAAAAATAATTAAAAAAAGTTTGCTTTATTGTAATTGGTTTTATGGATCAATATCGGTACAACACCTTTTCTGGATGTATGATTTGATCTTTTAACGAAATTTCAAGAAAATATTTCTATTGATAGCTGCATTGCAAACTTCGAAAATTCATGTCTTCGCATGAGCATTCTTAAATCAAACGATACTAATCCTTTATTGCAAGGAAAGTACTCCGTTACAGTGTGGGTAATGGAGAATGTTTTCTGATTCAAAAGGATGGAAAGTACTCGTCAATATTCCATCGGGAAATAATGTCAAGTGGTGGGAAGGCAGTAACATTACTGAGCAGTCCCGTGCGGTAAAATCAAACAGGAAGTTACCCTTTATGTTACCGAAAGTAATTACGTAAGACACGATCTTACAAATACCTTAATATCTGAATAAGAATAGCCGGAAGAAATAAAAAAATTTTACAAAGAAAACAACATTTTAGAAATATTTCAATTAGTGTGGTTTGGCCTGTCGGTACAGCACAAAAAACATAGATGCAAACATCGGTATTGATTTCTGCATCAAAGTATCAGATTTTGAGGGGGAGGGGGGTTGTTTACTAATTAACATTAGAAGTTCATCAAAACTCTGTATCGACATTCTGTAAAATAAAATTTAAAAAAAAATTCTCGGGAGACTTCCTTGTTGTTTCAAACAAGCTAAATACGGTGCTGTTTCTTGTATTCTGTCTATCTTGTGAACTTCTCTGACCGTTTAGTCGTCCAGGAGTATAAACAGAAAATTTATTTTATTTATAACATAAAACTTTTTTTTTAACCTATTTGAATTTGGTGGATGAATCCACCGTCGTCGTTTTCTCTTTCTATTCGCAATCAACATTATACATAAATGCGCAATACATCCATCTTGAAACTGGGAATAGATAAAGTGAGTCGCTGGTGATATCCAATGAAATGTTAGAAGCGCCCCGTCTAGTTTGAAACAATTTGACGTTAGGAGCGCTGCTTTGTTGCCCTTTGAGAGCTAAATGAAAATACCGAATAAAATAAAACTGATTTTATTAAGCTTAAATTGTATTTTTCATTTCACATGATGTTATTCACGGTATTGATTTCTGCACCTCGGCTCCATTGAGCCAACGTCGATTTATTTATTTATTTTATTTTACGGAATGTCGATACAGAGTTTGGATGAACTTCTAATGTTAATTAGTGAAAATTTTTAAATGTTAATTGTTTTCACTAATTAACAAAAAATGTTAATTAGTGAAAAAAAGGTACATTTGAAAACGCCAACACCCCTTCCAAGTGGCGGTATGACAGAGGGATTAAATTAATGTTGACTACCTTTACTTGAGCACCTTTCAATTTACCGTCTTTCTCCTTGCTACTTCGCTCCTATGTTCAGATGCTTTTAATTTTGACCTCCTCCCACACCCTACCATATCTATGTTTACATCTGCGCTGTACCGGCCCACTTAAACTAATGGAATGTTTTCTTTGTTTGTAAAATTACTCTCTTTCTACCCGCTATTCTTATTCAGAGTTTAAGGGAATTACTTTCGGTTACATAAAGGGCAACTTCCTGTTTGATTTTACCGCACAGAACTTCTCAGAATAAAACACCTATTGTTACTGGCTTCCCACCACTTGACAACATTATTTCCAGGTGGAATATTGACAAGTACTTTCCATCATTTTGAATCAGAAAACATTCTCCACTACCCACACTTTAATGGATTACTTTCCGTGCAAAAAAGGATTAGTGCTGTTTGATTTTAGGAATGTCCATGCGAAGACGCGAAGTTTTAGAAGTTTATTACCCCAGGGACTCACATCTGGTGAGTATGGGCTTAGCACGTCCAGGGTCCTGAGCTGGATATCATAATTCTTCTCTTTCTTGGTGATCCCCTTATAGTTCTCTCTCCCTCTCTCTCTCTCTCTCAGGGTAACTCAGAAATTTTTTTTGGCTGGTGCAGCATAAGCCTCGGGCTTCCTTGTACCATACGGTTAATAATAATAATAACGCAGCTATCAATAGAAATGTTTTCTTGATTTTTTTTTTTTTTTTTTTTTTGGCTGGTGCAGCATAAGCCTCAAGCTTCCTTGCACCATACGGTTAATAATAATAATAATAACACAGCTATCAATAGAAATATTCTCTTGAAATTTCGTTAGAAGATCAAATATACATCCAGAAAACGTGCTGTACGGTATTGTTCCCTAAAAACAATTACAATAAAAACAAACTTTACTTTTATTAAATGCTCGCTGTTGGCTATCAGTTTTATACCACTTTTTCCCGTTTCCAGTGTGGCTTCCAATAGATGCATCTCCTTGATTTTGTGTTAGCAGTTGCAATACACATTGAAGAAAAGAAGTACGATCTTTTCGTTTTTCAAACACAATATGTTGCAGTTCTTTCAGTTATGTTTCTTATGCCAAGAAACAGCTGCGTGAATTTTATTATTTTTTTCTCCCAGTCTCATGCTCGTAACGACGCTGTACGTTGCGGCTTAACCGTTTTCCTTTCATTGCGTTCACTATACTTTTCAAAAAAAAAAAAAAAGTGTGTGTGTGTGTGTGAGAGATTATAAAATTATATCAGATACAGAAAGTTATGTTTGAAACTAAATGTTCCAAATTCCTTTTGGAAGACGGAGACCGCACGTGATTCTTTTTTTTTTTTTGTTAACGCCGTTGCAGTGGATATTCTTCAGCAGGTTTCCGAATGCTGTTTTGATCTTATTTAATAATTATAAGGTTCTTTATTAACTTAAATTATATACAATCGTGATTCCGTACACAGATAACCTGAGGAATCTAACAATAAATTGTCTATACAAAGTGAACTAACTGTTATTTCATTAACTAATGAAACAATACTATAATAGTTCGGAACCATTTATTTACCAATTTCAATCCAACACTTCGACTGTATTTCTTTTTTGGTGTAAACCTTTAATGCCGTGTTGCACAATGCAGGCCTCCTTTCCACCTCACAAATACTATGCCACCTCATAAATTTCCTGGGTTCAAAACATTATCTTCTCCAAATACAGTAATAACAAACAAACTAATGAACGATGAAGGCCAACCACCGCATGCACCGGGAGAATTGCTCCTCGCGCAATGCAAAGGCCCAGTCGTTTGGCGCTTTCAACGCCTCCGCCATTATCAGCAGACGTTGAACGCCGGCTAGTACAGTATTGTCAAACGCGGCGTTGAAAGCGCCATCTGGTGTGAATGCCTTTTCCCTCTGCTTCCTGTAAGACCGGGCGTTCGAAAGCGTTTTCAACGCCGCGCTTTAAGCGCCTGTCTCGTATAGCCCTGAGGCTTCTGAATATTGTCTGTAATTGCATGTATTCTTCAGTTTGCTGGACGAAAAACCCAAGTACCCGGGAGGAAAAAAGCATGCAAAACAAAACCCTCTAAAAAACAAATATGTTCGAAATGGATCGATGAGGGACTGACATGACCATGTCAGTCCCTCATCGATCTGTGTTAAGAAAGAGTTAGTGAAAACAACATTTCGCTCCTACATGAACTTATCAAAACTTACTATGCGCACATTTAGGGACTGGTTGCTAAATACCCTTGCGCCGACCCAGTAACGCTGCATTCCTATGTGCCGCCAGTAAGCAATATTAAATTTGCAGCCCTAAATGATGAATACTGATAAGCGTTAACCAATCAGAAAACATTATCGAAAAAAATTTCAGCTCCCTCTTGAACTGTCGCCCATAAGCGACGCTAACCTCGCCTATCCACTTGCGGCAGTCCTAGGCCGACCCTGTGAAAGGCAGAACTTTGGCGTGCCTTAGCTCCCTAAATCACTGATCGAATGAGACCAACCTGATCATCCTCGATGTTAGCAACCCCATTTCTTTTTCTTCTGTATTTCTTTTTTTGTGTAAACCTTTAATGCCGTGTTGCACAAGGCAGGCCTCCTTTCCACCTCACAAATACTATACCACCTCATAAATTTCCTGGGTTCAAAACATTCCCTGAAGTAAACTATTTACAATAATAGAAAATAGTTCAAACGAAGTCTTTTGCGAAATTTGCATTTCTAACAAAGAATATTTTTAAGCCCATTAGCATATATGTGTAAAAGGCCCATTGTCTTCACCATATCTGTCCATCCGTCCGCATGTAATAACTCGACTCCTAGTGATGGACATTGACAAAAAATTATGTTTAGCTTTTTTAGAAAGATTTGTCGAGCCATTCCAAATTTAATTAAATTGGACCAATATAAATCCGACTATTATCTTTTTCTTTAAATATATATAACGTACAGTATGTTATCCATATACAGCATATTTTAGCTGGCAAGCACCGAAATGAAATGTTCTTGGTTCGCGCATAAAGGTCGTTTTTTAGCTTTTTTTTTTTCTTTTTCTTTTTTTTTTTTTTTGCATTTACTCACACCCAGGGTCCCGAGTTGGATATCATCATTCTTCTCTTTCTTGGTGATACCCCTTCTACTTTTGACACTTTCTCTCCCAGGGTAACTAGGGAATTTTTTTTTTTTTTTTTTTTTGGCTGGTGCAGCATAAGCCTCACGCTTCCTTGCACCATATAGCTAATAATAATAATAATAATAATACATCGGCACATTATCTTTGAAAATGAGTGGTTCGTAGAAGTACTTGCAGTAACGGAAATTACGTCATATAAGTTCCGCTTACTCTATAATGGCGTTTTAAACCGAAATATGCCCTAGGTGTTTTTGCTTGTACTGTATTTTCGTGGGATATTCTCGTCATATACTGACATACATTTTTGATCACCTTGTAGAAAGCTTGTTTAATTACATTAATTAAATATAAACTACAAATGGTGAGCCTCAGTTCCTAAACCCTGTGATTGATAAGAACAATTCTATCACAGTTAAATCAAACAATTGGCTGCTATTATGTTAAAATCAAAACAAAACACAGACAATTGATTACTGTATTAAGAATTCTCTACAATCAAAAACTTTTCAGAAACATATCATTTTGTTAACTGAGAAATTCCTGCAATTACTAGGAAATTTCGAGGACTAGCAGCTAAAATACCCCGCGAGAATTTTCCCGATTTCACGAGGAATGGTCATCATTCGACCATTTATATAATTATAATTAAAAATTTAATTAAATTATACCTTTCACCTGAAAATCACCATCTGCCCATGGGTCTGAAATAATAACAATCGCGGACCAAAGATGGATTAGGCACGGGTATTAATAAAACCCGTGCGATTTTTTAAACTTAATTTTAACTTTTTTATATATAAGTTTAAAGGCATTCACTGACAATAAAGGTACACTACTTTAATTATTTCAGTACTCATTTCAAACGAACGTTTTTATCGAACTGTTCTGTGATGGTCTTATTAGAAGAATGACGCCGCTAAATAGTGATACTTTACATTAGACACCCCTCTCTTCCCCGTAAATCTTTATCTCTCGATAATCTTTCACCTGAAATTCACTGGATATCCAATAATTCCAGGAAGGATTGGTATGCAGCTTTCTCTGATATTGCCCGAGGGTACCAGACAGAGAATTTGAAGGTTTACCTGCTGAATGTAACCGTAAAATCAATGTATGCTTTTTTATTCTTTTTCTCCTTTACTGATATCGAGAATAAGAATTCTTCTCGACCAGGGTTACGTTCATGAACTTAATTTTCAGTTCTTTTCAATTCCATAATTTTGAAAAAAGAATTACATTTCTTGTATTCAGTTTATTGTTATTATTTCAAATTATGCTAAATAAATATTGAAAAATATAGTTTTATGGATTCTGATTTTTTATGTAACACAGTACAACGGTAGGTTATTGGAGTAATTTTGAGTTTCTCCACCGTAGCAAATCAATCATGCATATCGCAAACCCAATTCTATTTTCTGAGAGATAATGGCTTGAGCTACTTTTTTAGAACTAGAACTGGTGTTGAAAGGACGGGGTTTAATTCGTGGTATATTTGTCTGGGAGGAGGGATTTTATGTTGAGGGATAAAAATGCTGAAAATTTCCGTGGCTCCATATCGGTGGTTAATTGATGAGGGAGCGTCAGAAATATCGACCTTTTCCAGAAATTTTGGGAGAAAAATAATGTAGATGGCAAAATGCAAAAGCTGATAGTTTCTAAGTCTCCAAAAAGAAGCCAGAATAATAATGACTTAGTTAAAATATGCAGTGAGTTGCATTTCAGGCGCGTTAGCAAATAGTAACAATTCATTGATTTGAAAAAAAAAAAAAAAAGCAACGACTTTTATGCACGGACAGAAAAAAGAAAAAATTTCGTTTCTGCGCATCCGCCATATTACCAATTCATTCCCCTCATCGGTACATGGCAAGAGACATAATATCCACCGCTGCCTATACGCTATATGTAATCACTATATATCTATATACAATAAGTGATATATAAGAAAAAATAACTGCCGGATTTTAATGAAATTTGGAAAGGTGCCCCATTTCTTTTGTTATAAGTGTGTTATGCCATTAAAGAAACATTTTGGCCCTCATTCTGTGTCGGAGATCGGACGCGTCGCATCCAGTGTAACTCCTCCCCATTTATGTAATACAGTATATATATATATATATATTTATTTACTTGTTTTAGTTTACTTGTAGATTGTTACCGATTATTGGTGTTTTTTTATATAAGTATTAGTGTTCATACAATTTGTGTAATCAGGCTAGCCTAGTTTAGGTTATCTTCATTCAACGGAATGAAGGTTATCTTCATTCAACGGAATGAAGATAACCTAAACTAGGCTAGCCTGATTACACAAATTGTATGAACACTAATACTTATATAAAAAACACCAATAATCGGTAACAATCTACAAGTAAACTAAAACAAGTAGAAACGAATATATACTGGCGCGTATAATGTACAATTGGCCTAATGGCAAAAATACAATGGCATTAACGCTGCACAAAAAAACACATAAATCTAAAAGAATACATACAACTAAACGTAATAACGACATAAATGCTAATAATACATATATACTGTGCTGCCACTTTATTTAGGTACATCCCTAGTGTGCACACAAATGGTTTGTCCCACAATGTTGCAAGTCACATGACCACAGTTGTGGATATGAATGCAGCAGAACAACCTTTCTAGTATCAGTTAAGCGTACAAACCGTAAGCTTAACTGATACTAGAATGGGGGAAAGGAGTGATATAACGGACTTCGAACGTGGCATGGTAGTAGGTGCAAGACGTGCTGGACAAAGCATCTCTGAAACTGCAGTTCTCCTGAACTTTTCACGGACCACAGTTTCAAGGGTGTATCGAGAATGGTGCAACGAACAGAAAACATCCTCTCAACGGCACTCCTGTGAAAGAAAATTGCTTGTTGATGAGAAAGGTCAGAGGAGGATGGCTATAATTGTGCAAGCAAACAGACGGGCCACAATGTCGCCCATCACGTCAGAATACAACCTTGGTGCGCAGAACAAAATATCGCAACGGACCACTAGTCGCACTTTGTCACGAATGGGCTAGAACAGCCGACGGCCACATCGCGTACCTTTGTTATCAATGAAGAATAAGAGACCACGCCTCCTGTGGGCACAGCAACACCAGCACTGGACTATCCACGATTGGAAAACAGTTGCTTGGTCTGACGAGTCGAAGTTCCTAGTGCACATGTTGATGGACGGCTCAGAATTTGGCGAAAACAACATGAATCCATGGACCCGTCATGTCTGACGACTACTGTGCAAGGTGGTGGGGGCCAGTGTTATGGTGTGGGGAATGTTTTCTTGGCACACGTTGGGTCCATTGATACCCATAGATTCAAGTCTGAATGCCACATCGTTCCTAAACTTCGTAGCTGACCAAGTGCATCCGTTCATGTTGACAGTTTATCCTCAGTCAGATGGTTACTTCCAGCAGGATAATGTGCCAGTGCGCAAAGCCCGAATCACTATGGAATGGTTCCAGGAACATGACAATGACTTTTCTTTGCTGCAGTGGCCCGCTTAGTCCCTGGATTTCAATCCTATTGAACATCTTTCGGATGAGCTGGAAAGGGCTGTTTGCTGCAGGCCTACACCTCCGTCAAATCTCAAGGAACTGCGTGACAAGCTCATGTCTGTATGGTACTCCATTCCTGCATAACGTTTTCAGCATCTTGTTCAATTCATGCCTAGACGAATTCAGGCCGTTTTGAAGACTAAAGGTGGCTCAACATACTACTAGGTAGTAGTAGTAGTAGTAGTGGCATGTGATGCAAGAAAGCATGTGTATGAGCTTATGCAGCATCAGCCAAAAAAAAAATCACACCATTCCCTCCAAATGCCTGTCCAGTTCCTCCTTAATTTTATTCAGTTAGGTAGGTATACCTAATAAAGTGGCAGCACAGTATATATATATATATATATAGATAGATAAATATTGTCATGCCATAATCTTGTAATTTTTAACCATGTCCTCAATTCGAGTATATTTAATATATTTAGCACCCGCGTGTATAACCAAACCCCATTAGCTCCCTAGACAATTGCCAACTAGTTAGTGACATAGTCGATTGTTACTCCAGATAACAATCAATTATGTAAGTATTTCAGCCCTGTTTCACCATTCTGTATTACAAAATATAATTTTACTACTACAGCTGGCAAACCTTTAAAGAAAATATCAGTGCGTCAGCTGATTAACCAAATGTTGTCATAGTAACACAGCGATGAAAAGCGAGGGAAATTACCTTTTTACAAACAAATGATTATTCGGGTCCAAATGGCAAAAATGTTATCAGAAATGCTATCAATTTTTGTTAACTAAGAGATTTAGATTCTAAATCTAATGTGTAGAATTTTTCGTTTATATATTGTAGAACGGCTGGCTTACTTTTAAATTGGCAGATCAGTTTGGCAGTTCTGTAAAGGCAGTATAGGACAATACCCCCTCAATTAAAGTGCAAAGTAGGACAAAAACCCCTTAGTTAAAGTAAAACATGACAAAATCCTCCATTAACACCATTATAAAAATTCTAAAGAGGGGTTCATCAGAAATAGAAAAAAAATTTAAGTTTTTTTAAATTTAAATAATTAAATTTAAATTTAATCGAGTAGCAATTTAAGTAGTTTTGTCTACCTGAATAATTTGTGCAGAACCAGACCATTGTACCCCTCTCTTGCACAGCACAGACCAAAAGAAAACAGCATAAAGCCATGGATCTGTGTTTGCTTTGTCAATACATTTCAAACTGGGACGGACACTAAGATTCCTCTAACAGTGGACCAGTGCCCTGAAGGTAGTGCATTATTATGTATGACAAACATCTCTGAGTGGTGGCTTGTCCACTTACTTTTGTGACGATGGCTATTTTCAAACTGCGAAATTGAGATCATATGGTGTTGTTTCAGGAGCATCCCATTAATTTCACTAGTTTCATTGGCCTTCTTTGAAGATTAAAGGTGTGTAGCTGTTATCATAATTAACTCAGTGTAGGAAGTGGTAGGTGTAGGACAAAACCCCCTAAATTAAAAGTGCAAAGTAGGACAAACCCCTGGGATAAATAATAATATGAAAATTTTAAACCATAATTTTTATTTTTATTATTTGTAGTTACTTAAGAATGAACAGCAAAGTAAAATATTACATTCAGAATATCATAAGCTTGCACTGTAGCACACAACACTTTCATCATAAATTTATAGCTCACTGTTTTACGGGAGAAAAAAATTATTTACACAATCATAAAAATGAACATAATAAAAGGAACATCATACCGTATCTATGAAAAATCAAACAAATAAAGCACAATATTGAAAATCTCATTAAGCGTTAAGGTTCATTTTACATTCATTAAGGTTAATTAATGTTTCGTATTATAATAAGGCAACGTTCATTTTACTTCCACCTGATGCTGTGATCTACAACATTCAGAAATCCTCCAAGGTCTTGCTCTCAGTCACATAGTCCAGACATATGTTCCTCAAACGCTGTTGATACACCTTTGTGGCACATTTGACTCTCTTTCTTGGAGGCTCGCCACGAGACTCCTTAATCAGGGCTGTTGATACAAGAGCCTAATCCTTTATAATATTTTCAATGGCCTTACAGACGGTCGGATGGTCATGCCCCACAAGCCCATGGAAAGCAAGATTCCAACTCTCGCATAGGTTGCTGGTGTACTCCTCATCAATGGTTGCCTGATGCACATTCAATAATTGTGGTAGAAACAGGGAAGGAATCATTCTCGTGCGTACTGGAGGAAGTATTCTGTCAGGAAGAGCTGGTGGCTGGTTGCCACTACAAATGCCAAACACACAGGTGCTTTTGAAATAGTTCATTAGGTCTTCCAGAATATACCTTCAACATCAGGTATATTCTCCATCAAATAATCCATCCCATTGGCCACTTCGTATATAGGTAGAAAAGCCAGTCTATCCAACATTCCACAAAAATATTTCACTTGATCACCACTTCTGTATGCAGCAGTCAGTACTAAACTTTGCACCTTTCTCCATGTACTTTGGGTCAGATGGTAGAAACTGCCACGAGATGACACGTGGTCCCAGGACTAGAAATAGCATTGATCATTGCACGTTCAAAATCAGTCTTCACAGTGGTGGGATCTGGATTGAATCTCAGATGAGCACATTTATCCAAAATTGCCTGGCGGGGTCCTTCATAGTTTGATTGAGAATTTGCAGACAGAAAGGTGTTCACGCATGTTATAGCAGATAGCCCAAGAGGGGTGCGGATGATGTATAATTGCTGTAACAGTCTTGGAGCTGTTGCAAAAGTCCCATCCATAAACCATGTGGTACTGTGGGCTAAATGTTCAAGTGTTTGGTTGGTTGCAAACGCTATAATGCTCAATGTCGACTCAGGTCCATTGCCATAAATGAAAAAATTCTGGAAAATTCTAGTTTTCCATTCAGCACATATAAGATACGGTACATTTAATAAAATTTAAGTTAAAAGTCTAAAAACAGAAAAAAATGGGGCTTTTAAAGGTGAAATAACCTTTTCACCTCTAATTTAGATTTGTGGCAGTTCTTTTTTTGTAAATAAATTAAGGAACTAAATAAAGAAATTGGATAACTATAAACAAATTCACAATGAAACCAGAAGTTTTAGTTTATTTTAGAAAAGATACAACGAATAAGAAACAAACTGGAAACACTGAAGAGCCACAGAAAGTTCAATACAATGCAAAATAAATTATACATTTTTATTTTTTATAGAAGTCATAGTAGTATCTTGGCACAGCCTTTTTTTTTTTTTTTTTTTTTGATTAAAGAAAATAATCCTAGCTTTTTGACCTCCATAATACATGTTTTATGCTTGTATGCTTTATTCCGTTTTACAGAATGAAAATCAGTTCGTTGGCGTCTTGAACTTGAGCTGTCACAGTAAAAAAAAAAAAAATCTTTTTATTCATAAGAATTTTTATAAAAATCATTAGTGTATACAGGCTGTCTTATGAATTATGTACAATATAAGTGCATTGGTTATTGTTTATGGTAGACAAACATTTGGAGTGACCGGATGGGTGAAATGGGAAGTGTTTTTTTTGGCTGATGCTGTATAAGCTTGCTTTCTTGCCTCAACTAATGTAATGTAATGGTTATTGGCTGTATAGTTTTGTATCTTGGGTATAATGCCAATGCTATTAGTTGTTTAAGCGGCCTTGGTGATCGGGTAGTTCAAGTCTCATTTTGTATTAGGAGTCGAGCTGACTTAAACTGTTTTATAAGTTAGATGTCTTGTATGTTGGGTCAGAGTGGTCCTCGGCAGTAGCGTAGCTACCCTTTTTCGGGCCGAAGGCAAAGAACATGTTCGGGCCCCTACTTAATTAATGAAAATTGCAAAAAGAGGAGATAGCCAAAGACGGCGGGCCCCTAAGGGCCTGGGCCCGGAGGCAATTGCCTTGTCTGCCTATATTGTAGCTACGCCACTGGTCCTCGGGTAATATAGGTTATTATTTCCCAGCTGCAAATTGCAGCTGAGTATTGTATATCCACTAGTGTCTTCTCTTATTTGCTATTTTCTTTTTAAAACTTGTCGCTTAATTTTTCGGGGATGTCTTCTCCTGCGTCTATCTCTTTCCTATCATTCCCTTCCCCATCCTACTATCTTCCTTCTCTTTTCTTATTAAATACCTTGAGGATTACAAGTGGTTGAAATCCTCAGTTAGTGTAATGATCCAGATAGTATCCCCTGGAGTGCCTCCAAGGGACGAGAGTCGGGAACTTCGTTCTCCCCGGCTGCAAAGCCTCCAGGTGACGGAAATCAACACACAACATAACCTACACAAATACTAACACACATACACACACTTGCATGCATTGGCTCTTGCCTACAGATGCTACAGCAGCATATAAGGGAAACCCTGGAGACCACCATAATTACAAATAACACTTTGAACTTTATATCATTATAACTCTTACATCTGACATTTTAACTGATTCACCTTCTGTTATTTAATAAATTATAAAAAAATACTAGACTATCACAACATTCATTTATAAAATAAATTCTTCTATTTTTTAGAGAAAAATGGCACATCTCGAAAAATAACATGACCAGGGTAAACAATTGAAATAAATTTGAATAGAAAACTGACACATCTCGAAATGATTCATTGGAAGAATAAAAATAATCAAAGCAATTATCTTACTTTGTGGAGAACACTGTTCCAACTAAAAATGTGGCGGTATTCTTCAAAAATTTCTGTTAATCCGATCTTTTTAATACATAGGAAGGATTTTTTTAAACGACCCAAATATAAACTTTTTTCAAAAACCATCTGTTAGGAGTCAAGTTGTTACATGCAGATGGACTAATGAGCTTCTTGTGAGATGGATTGTTAATTTTTGTTTTCATTATTTTATTAAAAGAATAATGGGGAAAAAATGGCTTATTGGTGAATGTTTTTACCTATATTCCAAATGAGCCGGCTTAGTATTCTCACTTGAAGACTAAAACGCCAACATCCGCTGGACTTAGTGTATTGCATAATGTTTTAATTAAACTAATCTACTCAGTGTGAATGCAGTCGTCAGTGGTTAAGTAAACTCAAGAGAAGTGTTGTCACTGGACGTCTCCTTCATTCAAGACCAGTGGTTCCCAAACTACTGAGATCTACGGACCCTTTCAAAAATCAAAAAAAGGTTCACATATCCATATCAAAAAAAGTTTTGCGGACCCCTATGTATAACATATGTATGTATGTTATATGCATATATACAGTACTGTATATACTGTATATATATATATATATATATATATATATATGGTCGACCACCGTTTCGCGGACGCCCTGGAACAGGTCTACGCACCCCAGTTTGGGAAACGCTGTTCAAGACAATCCTACTGACATTTGTCATACATCAATTTACTTAATGTTCGTTAACTCGAACAGATTGTAAATGAGCATTATAGTAAAAAAAAAAAAAAGTATTCTGGATTAGTTCCGAAATTGGGAAATTCCCTACTGATTGTTGCCGTTACAGTGTATGCTGCAGGCAAATACAAGGGCAAGTCGAATGAAAGTAGGCCAGGATGTACACTAGAAACAATATTTATTTAACTCTGGCTTAGGTTCTTGGGTCCTGAGAGCGTTATTTCTCAAACGCTTCTTTACTTGAGTTAAAACAAAAGTATATGTGGCCAAGACTGTGATGTCGGAAATTATCAGTGAACATAGTCGTCCTTTATTATTTTTCAAAGATTTTAAATTTTATTTTGAATGTTCGTTACTGGGAGTGGGGGGGGAAGAAAAGTGAAGTTGCTGTGCTAAAAGGTGTTCGGCTCCTTTAAAAGTTTGTAGGTTAGAAAAACAGTTGGTTTCCAGTAAATGCGTAATCGTGAACCATGCAGTGAGTAGCTTTTGGAGAGGCAGAAGATGACTGCGATGGCAAAATGAAAGGCAAAGGAGGATCCAAATGAGAAACCTAATAAAATTCTACATGAATATTTAATTGAGTCGACAAATAGCAAATTGGAAGTTGTGGACTTAAAATACGTGAAAAGAAATATATACAGTGAACGTTGTAAAATTATGCCTCCTCTACCTAAGAATTTGACAAGTGTTCACAACGTGCTGCAAGAAATGGAAATTAAACAAATCAAAAGGAAGATTTTGTCATGGTGTGAATTACATACTGTCAGTGGCGGATTAAGGAAAGTTGTGGCCCCCTAGGCAAATTATATTTGGGGATCCCCCAAAAATAATAATAATAAAAAAAAGAATAAAAAATAAATAAAAGTTAGGTGGCAAATAAATGAAATTTTGTACTTTTGAATTTTTTGCTTAAATTTTCGCTTAAATTAATCAAGATTTTTATGATGTTTACTGAAAACATTAATCTGTTGTAATTTTCTCGTGCAAAACCTTGTGCAAATCCGAAATTGTGTATATGGATGGGACATTCGATTACTGAGCAGATTTTTTTTTTATCCATTTCTTTACAGTATGCCTATACTTCAACGGTCATTACATTCCACATGTATTTTCTTTTGTGCACGATAAAAAATAAATTAATTATAAAGTGTTTTAAAAAATTGTGGAACTTTGTAATGAAACTAGCTGCGAATTCAAATTGGCTAGAATTGTAACTGACTTTGAAAAAAAGTTTGAAGAATGCGTTCAAAGCGCGATGGCCGGAAGTTCGGACAAAGGGCCGTCGCTTTCATCTCTCGCAGGTGGCGAACAATCCAAATGTTTGGTCTAGTGTCAGAATATAAAGAAAAAACATCAGAAATAAGTAAACAGTTACATTACAGTTTTGGAATGATGTTTTTATCGCCTGAAGAGGTAGGCAATTTATTTAGTTTTGAATTAGCTCAAATGAAACCAAACAAATAAAGTGACCAAGTTCTGCGATTACCTCATCGATACGTATATTTGACGAGGAAGAAGCAAACTTCCCACCTGGCCTCCGACCTTACTAAAAACAATGAACGCATGTAAGTCGTTTTATTCCCATTTCAATGTCAATTTTATTCACATCCATCCATACTTTCATAGACATTTTTAATACAAACAAAAATTTATGTAAAATGAAACAGCATTCCTAAACCGTACAAATTCCAAAATCTCAATTCCAAGAAGTCATGAATTATTGACTCAACTGGCAGCGAAGTACCAATAGAGAGAGGAGTGCCACACCTTGATTATGTGAGGGCACTTTCACATCACTATTCACTATTCTATCATCACTATGGGAAGGATTTAAAGCTAAATATAAAGAGAGATAAAGGAGAAAAAAATAGGTATATAAAGAGGAAAAAAAAAAAGAAAAGAAATAATGCAAAACTAAGGGAAAAAAATATAAACAAGAAATAAAAATGTTAAAAAACCCCCCAGCCAAATCCACCTCGTCGTGAACAAGGTCAAATAGCTCTAAAATTTTCAATTAGTGGAATTTACAATAGCAGGACAATGGTGTCCGTTTAAGGATTAGAAGAATTTACTGCTGGGGTGGGGGGTGGGGAACTTATCGTTACAATGTTAGGAGAGTTTGCAATCGCTTTTATTTCTGTCGGTATCCTTGCAACCCAGATTAAATCTTCTGCCTTCGCGAAGTGCAATAAATAGTTAAGGAATATCAGGACTGTATAGTAGTTGTTTGGACACATCGAATCCGAATTTCACCTCCATTTCGCACAAGACCATCAAAAACATGCACAGAAGTTCTTAGCCAAAAGTCTTTTGAAAAAAAGGCACGCCTAATTGCGCTAATAACATCTTATTAGTCTCAACGAATTCTTTGTTGCTGAACTACATGGATCCATGCTTACCTGGATTACAACTTTCATTCTGATTTCTGAGCTCCGCTGTTTACAAATCAGTTACTACAGAATGCTCTTAATTTTTTTTCCTGATTGATACTTTACAAGTAATAATATTGATAATTATATTTCATCATTGAAAATGCAGCCATTTTTTTTAAAATTCAAACAGTCATAACTCTGTAACCGTTCAGAATCAGATATTCGTTTATATAAAATTTTTTCATTGTATTCAGATCCTGAATCGACCCTGAAAGCACGGCCCACATATTAATTAAGAAACACCCTATATAGCGTGTTAGCATCTAAAGTCATATTAAGTTGTGTGCATTTTGTCTGTAGAAGTGTGTGTGTGTTCACGGGTAAATTTGCATGTCATGCGGGCGGAAAAACTAATAATTACTCACTTAAAAAAAAAAAAAGAACGTAACTGGAAACCAATCCTCCCCAGCATAGTATAGGACCGTTCAATGGCACCTTTGGACCTTGGTGCATGGTTTTGAGATCCTTTGTTTCTTTTGTGTTACAATCATTTAAAAAACGCTTATAGGGCCTGTTAAATGGTTGTAACACACTCGAACCCCTGTGCTGGGATTCGAGCGTGTCGCATCAATTTCAACCCTTTCCCTTTTGCACTGCCCTAAAGTAGTGATAAGTGGAGAAATCATTATATTGCCATGGAGTTGTATTCCAATAAGATCCACAATGCACACAGCAATAGTATGTAAATGACATGGCCGCTTACATGCTGTTTACATATTCAGTCAGGGGAAAATTTACCTAGTGGTAAATTTTCTCATTACTGTTGTATGTTGAGTGAGTTAGAAATAAGAGAGAGTGGGGAAGTTAGTTGGAATAGAATTTTAGGGCACACAAACCGGGAAATTTCTCATCGAGTCAGTGCGGCAGGGCACCATTTAGAACAGTGGCTCCCAATCTTTTTGAGACCAACACACCCCTTTTACCAAGTATTGTTTCTAATTCCCCTTTCCTGAAAATCAAAATGCAGTCACTCCCCGACTTATTATTATTATTATTATTATTATTATTATTATTATTATTATTATTGGCCATATGGTGCAAGGAAGCCTCAGGCTTGTGCTGTACCAGCCAAAAAAAAAAAAAATTCCCGAGTTACCCTGAGAGACAGAGAGAGAAGTAGAAAGGAATCACCAAGAAAGAGAAGAATGATGATATCCAGCTCGGAGCCCTGACCTAAGGGTTGCGTTCCGCTGAAAGCTACATAAGTCGGAATTTCCCTAAATGCCTATGCAGCACTCGCAAATTTGATTGAAGCAAAAAGAATTGTTCGACGAACATGTAAATAGAATTATTTATTCAGTTTTTTTTATCTCATGCGCAGGAAAAATTACAAAAGTGTACAAAATTACAAAAAGAGAGAGGAGACAGGCAAGACGTCAGCAAGTTTTACCTTTCGAGCATCGTTGCCAGCATTAACTCTCCAGCTGATAAGCATGCCACTGCAGAAGTTGAGGGCTGTGGAGATTTAGAAGGGGTTTTTTCCAATATATCACAAAATTTCTCTGCAGCTGCAGAATCGACACTGGAGACTTCACCGCATACTTTAATGTTTTGGAAACCAGCGCGATGCTTGAACCTGTTAAACCACCCGTTGCTTGCCACGAACTTGGGTTGGGGTTCGCCGTACTTATCCCTTCATAAATACTTCTTGCTTTTGCTTGAAAGGCCACTGGACTCAGGGGCACTTGCTTCTGAATCTGATTTTCCATCCATATTATTAAAGAGCTTTTCCATCTTTGATATAGCACCTGAACGCTGTTTTGTGATCAATGTTGATCTTAAATGGTTGATCCTTTAACATATTCTTTTACGTACGTATTACTCCCAGAGGCTCACATCTGGTGAGTATGGGCTTGGCACACCCAGGGTCCTGAGCTAGATATCATCATTCTTCTCTTTCTTGGTGATTCCCGTCTACTTTTTCTCTCTCTCTGGGTAATTCAGAATTTTTTTTTTTTTTTTTTTCCGCCTGGTGCAGCATAAGGCTTCCTTGCACATATGGCTAATAATGATAATAATATAATACCGTCCTTTAAAATAGTATTCAATGTTGAAGCAGCGAGACCTAATTCCGTGCAATAAAATAATTTTTCTGTTTATACTCCGGGACGACCAAACGGTCAGAGGAGTTCACAAGATAGAATACAAGAAACAGCACCGTATTCAGTAGTCACGGGCTTGAAACCCGGTCACTCAAGGCACGTGTACTTGTGCACCCGCGAGCCTGACCATTGTCCTGCTTCGTAATTCTTAATTAACCATCTTCATTTCTAAATCAACGTTGTTTTGTTTCCTAGCACTTGCACTCTCCGTTGGTCCCCTTCCCTTCACAATTGTAATAAGTAAATAGGAATGAAGAGAAGATTCTGAAAATTTATTTATGTTTTTTATATGAGTGAAGATTTCATTGAAGGGGAACTCATTTCACCATAATACTGTAACATAAAAACCCCACAGAATTTCAGTTATCGGTATTATCTCAGATGCAATAAGATCGAGTTTACTACCCGTTCATAAATGATTGCGCTAACAGAAAAGTCCAATAAACCGAAAAGTGCAAATTCTTTTTATTATTTTATGGTGGTGACCTTCAGAAATGTGTTTTAGAAAAATATCACAAAGGCGTTCAAAATTGATTATTATAATGAACATATAATAACGATGAAAGTGTAGTTCAATTTCCATTATAAAAATGACCTTTTAGATAGATAAATAGCTTAGTTATATAGCGAAAATTTCAACTTCCAAGGTCTTGGAACTAATTACCAAAAAAAAAAAAACAACAATGTGTTATTGGGTTAACATTACGATATTTTCACGATATCTCCATTTATTCCTACGGGATGCAAAATAAGTCTGTACCTGCCGGTAAAAACTTACGTAAAGTCTAATTTCTGTAAGTCGAGTATTACGTAAGCCGGGTAATGGCTGTAATGTTTCTTATATATACGAAGTTACTAGATTTGACAGTGCGTTAATGAATTTGTAAGGTTTTCTATCGAGATAAAATAACCATAATTATGTTAATCAAAGAACTATACGATGTTCTATTTAGCCGTATTCTGCTGAAAAACTGAAGAAATTCACGGATATTACAGATTTGATAATGGCTTTATAATCATAACGGGATCATTGATGGCTGGTTTATAAATGTTAAATTCTGTGGTGGCATCACTGTTATCAGTGTAACAAGCTAAACATCCCCGAGTGGGCATTGGCGCCTCCGTTATGAACTTTCGATTTACAAGTATTCTTGGCTAGGCAGCGGCGCATTATACCTTCATGGGCCCTAGACAAAATGGAATTTGGGGGCCCCATCTATACCTTCATGGGACCCAAGCCAAATGGAATTTGGGATCCCCATCTAAAGAAAAAACTAATAAAGAACATTTTCAATTTCTTTTTATTGTGACAAGATAACAAACAAATTCTATGACATAAGAGCTAAATATAAAATTTCATCAAAATCGGTATAACCATTTTTGAAAAAAAACGTAATTTTCAAATTAAAGTCAATGAATTTCAAGTAAAGTTCATCGACCTTGGCAGGTAGAAAGTTCAGTTTCCAATAAAAAAAAAAACGCTCAAAAAATAGTAAAAAACAGCAATGAGTTATTGAAACAGTGATTTTGTGCCCCCCCCTCCTCCGATCGGGGTCCAGGCAGATGTGTTTTTTGCCTATATGATAACGCGTCACTGTGGCTAGGAAGGATTCAATCACGGAAGAGGAAAAAGGAGGACAGTTTCGACAATTTACAGGTCATCAGAGAGAGAGAGCGAGAGCGAGCGGCAGAAAGGCATTATGGAAGTTTAATGGTAAGCAACCACTAGGTTACGTCGAGTGGGTAACACTAAGACGTGCCTTTTGCCTTTGGGAGCCACTTTAGGTTCGAAGCTTTTAGACTGGCTCTGTGTATAATAAAAATTAATATATCCCAAGAAATTAGTTCGTTGTCGATTACATAACAGCTATGTAATAACTGATGCGTTTCGCGGTATGCAAAAAATGTTCTTTAATAGAAAAATCAATGTAATAACCAAAGCATATTGTGAAAGCACCTAAACGAGGACTTGCCATGATGTAAAAGTGAATGCTATCTACTCTTCGCTTCAGTAAAGTTGCGAATCGTAGTTTTGTGTTAAGTCTCCTGCCACAATTTTGTTCTGAAGAAATTATACAAGCTGGAGGGCGTTGTGGAAGATTGCCCATAATAATATATTCTTGGCAGACAGGTTTAACTAAGGACAAGATTTTTTAACGGTAAAAAATAGAAATAATATATACAGGTCCTATAACTTATTTTTTTCCCCATTTCAATATTTAATTAATTTATTTATAGAAAACCTATATTTTACTTCTCGCGGATGTTGCCGTTGCTGTACAAGTTGGATATTATTCCTGCAGCCGCAAGCGCAGGCGAAGTGGGTATCTATCTGTAGGCATGTGAAATGTGTGTATATCTAGGCCTCGTAAAACTTTTCTCCCAACAGAAGAGGCAAATTAGTTGGTAATGGGTAACGCTTGTATGTGTTTTTTTTTCCCTGCGGAGAAATGGTTTGTTTTTTCATCCTGCAAAGAAATTTTTTTTTTTTTTTTTAATCCTGCAAAGCAGTTGGTTGGTTGTAGGATTTTAGGCGCATCAGAAACTCAGGCCATATTGCACCGTATATAATATGGGCTTGGCACACCCAGGGCCCTGAGCTGGATATTATCTTTCTTCGCGATTCCCTTCTGCTCTCTCTCTCTCTCTCTCTCTCTCTCTCTAGCAGTAGCGGATAGTGGGCCTAGAACCGACTCCTGCAGGCAGCCAAAAAGACATTTCTAGTCACTGTTTGGTATGGAGTGCTCACCACAACTCTGTTTGAAACATAAAGCTTTTAGAGTTTCGTAGAGATTTCTGGGAACCAGTGCTTTATGGAGTCTGCTCAGGATGCTCAACCACCAGAGTGAATCGAACGCCCCAGCAAAGTCAATGGCAATTATAAGGAAGTATTTCTTTTTTTTTTTTTTTTTTTTTTTGTTTGCCACCATGGAGAGTCGTTTCTGTAGGGCATTCACCATGGAGCAGCCTGGTCTTAAGCCGAATTAGGTTGGTGAGTGGAGGTCAGCGTTCTTGTAGTACTGGGTTATTCTATCATTCAGCAGCCTTTCGAAAAGTTTACTTAGAACTGGCCACAGGTGATGGCCCAGTAAGACTCTAGGAAATCATATGATTTATTGGGGTTTTGGAGTATAAGCTTTAAATTTGTGGCTTTCCAGTCATCTAGAAAAACGCCTGTCCACAGGCAGCCGAAAAAGAACTTTAGAATGAAGTCTGGAGAGCACGAGGGCATAATGGCATAGTATTTAGGGTCAGGTGTTACTGGTGGTTTCCCACATCTGCAAGATGGAATGTGATGGAATGCAGAACTACTGCAAAAGCCAGGAAAATATGTAATGTCTAGTTTATGCAGTATTGTGTGTTGTCCTGTTGTGTCTCTGGCTGCTTGGCCGCATGTCCCCTAGTGGGAACCACGTTGCTCATCCCCACCACTAGGAGGTGAGCCAGACTGTCCATCATACACTTGCTGGTCTCTGTCAGGGTCGCCATAGCTTTCTGGATGAAGACCAAGTAAAAAAAAAAGGAAGAGAGTGAGGAAGATAGTACAAGTAGTGAAGTCAAAGTAGGAAAGTGGAGGATGAGGAAAGAAGGCATCCTCCAGTGGAAAAAAAAAAGAGGTGGGAAGGAAGAAGCAGGAATCATCCCTGGTCTGGGAGCCAACCAAAGGCCAGGGAAAGGAAGATAGTTTGCAGAACAAGAGATGGTAGTAGCACCCATCAGGCAAAGGGAGGTGGTAGGAGTGGGAATAAAAGTGATTATGCAAAAGTGCACAGGTTTGATCGCCATTTGGTGCATCTTCTGCTTGTCAGTCTGGTGATTGTCAGTTAAGTTTGTTTGTAAAGGTCAATCTGGTGGAAGTTAGTCCAGTGCAGTAAAGATTGCCTTTTTTGGTGTCAACAATGTCTGTATCCCAATGGAGAAGACCCTAGGCAAAGAAGCCAAAGTAGGTGTGTACTGTCAGTTAGTAGGTGTGGCATTATTTCCAGAAGGGTGCCAGATCAGGAGCAGCCAGCAGGAGTGTTCTTCTTCTAGTGAAGGGATCCAGAGTAAAGAGGCCAAAGGCAAGGTTCTTCTTGGCTGTCCAAGAGGTGGAATTCCTTTGGCAGATAGGTGATGGTAGAAAAGGGTTCCGCGAAGGTCCTCATAAAGTTGACAATCGTGGAGGAGGTGAGACCAGGTCTCCTGCTCCCTGCATGCTTGCAGGGATCGTCCACTATCTCCAAGGATCTAAGTTTGCTCTTCATTGAGCCATGGCCCAACAAACGACCCCATGACCACCTACAGCTATGCCTGCTGCAGGTGGTCATGGGGTCGTTTCTTTTCCACTAGGTTGTTGTTACTTGTGTCTGTTGTGAAGTCTAGGATGGTTTAGGAAACACCCTTAGAGAGATGGTACAACAGTTCACATTAAATCATTTTTGGATGTGTTCTAAATCAAGTGGTGGGGCGCCAGCAAATGTCTGGAGGGCCTACGTGCTGATGGTACAGCAGGCACGAGTTGTGAATTCTAGGATGGTTTAGGAAACACCCTTAGAGAGATGGTACAACAGTTCACATTAAATCATTTTTGGATGTGTTCTAAATCAAGTGGTGGGGCGCCAGCAAATGTCTGGAGGGCCTACGTGCTGATGGTACAGCAGGCACGAGTTGTGATGAGCAGGATTGACCTCTGGATGGTTGTCAGCATTTTCCTACCTGTCACAGCGACTTTTCGGTACCAAATTCCAGTTGCGTATGAGATGATTGGGATGAACACTGCTTTGTACAAAAGCGAGAGTGTGCATCGATTCAGTCTATTGAGCTTGGAGCCCCTGGGAATGAGTCAACATAGTCCCTAATCTTGATCTTAAGATATCTGAGATGCGGTTGGGTGTCGGGGATCACTCCTAAGTGTTTGAGCTCTATTGAGAATTTGATGATATCGATTTTAATCTGCTGTGGTTGGCTTTTAGTAAGATTCAGCTTTTAGTAAGATGAAATCTGTATTGATTTGAAAGAAGGCCGCCGTAGCCTAGTGGTCGGGCGCGCTGGTGCATAAGTATACATGCCTTGAGTGACTGGGGTTCAAGCCCGTGACTGCTGAATACGGTGCTGTTTCTTGTATTCTGTGTATCTTGTAAACTCCTCTGACCGTTTGGTCGTCCCGGAGTATAAACAGAAAATTTAATTTATTTATTTTATCTTGAGTTGATGATGGTTCACCCAGGCCTGTAGTTTGGCAAGTGCATTATTAGCAAGAGTTTCTAGTCGGGCCCTAGAGCCAGCAGATACAGTGACGATGAGGTTATCCACTGGGCGAAGACTTCCCCTAGGTTTCCTCCCAGGTTCCATAACGAGGTTCCAAAGAAAGAGGCCAGGGCAGCCTCTGTATACCTGTCTAGTTACCTGCTGGTAGGTGTTTCTATTTAGATCTGTCAACTGCAGTTTGTAGTTTCTGGAAGGCATCCACTGTGGAATGCCCTCGTTTAAAGCCAAACTGGTTGTGAGAGGAGAGATTTGTGCCATCATAGTGCGTCTGAAGCCTGATCTGCATGAGACATTCATAGAGCTTGCTGAGTACTGTGAGGAGCACAACTAGAGAGTAGGAGTTCGGAAGGTCGGGGAACTTCTGTGGTGTTTTTCAGTATGAGCCTCATGTTTGTCTGCTTCTATGTAGATGGGAAGGTGCTGGAGCAGAGGCAGCAGTTGAGCAGGTTGAAGATTGTTTCATGGACCATTTCCACAGCTGTTTGACTATTTCTAGCTCCAAAAGGTCCGGCTCTGTGCAGTTCCTGTTCCTTATGTGACACGTAGAAATGTGGAGTTCTTCAGGATTGAATAGTGGGTACAGATTGTCTGTTGTATAGGTTATATTCTCTATGCAGAGAGTTATTTGGTCCTGTGTGGTTGAATTTATATTTGGTTGGAAAGTAAGCTCGAATATATTTTCAAGTTTTCTTTCAGGTGGTTGCAATTTTGCCTTGTAGGGAACTTGTTGAGGTTAGGACTTCGCCTTTGGGGAGCTTGTTGGTTGTGATTTTATGCATCACTCCCCAAGGGTCAGCATTGCCTACGGTTATGATAAGATGTTGCCAGGATTGCTGCTTTCTTTTCTGGATCTCCATGGTGTGTATAATTTCTGGAGTTCCTGTAAAGCTGTCGAAGGGCCTCAACTTCTTGGTGGGGGGAACAGGATCTTCCTGCTCTCTGGAATTCTTTTCTCTAGTTTATTACTCCCCTGCACATCGTTTGCAAATCCGAGCAGCGCCAAGGCACAGAACTCAGAGTAGCGTTTTCTTTTTAATTTCTCGGTCAGATGCTTCTGATCAGTTTGGTAACTTGCCGCTGAAGGGCTTCCAGGTGGTCACTTTGTGGAATTGTCTGCACCACTTTTGTGAGTACCTTTTTGAAGGTGTCCCAATTTGCCTTGTGAACCGTGTATCTGTTGGGTAAGGAGCCATGATCAGTGCTCCTTGCCCAGGAACATATTCCTGGTTAGGGATATTCAGAGTTCGAAGGTCGTGATGACGTGACTATCCAAGATGGTGCAGGCATCGTGCACCCTCCACTGTGATGTTGTTTGCAATGTTTCTGTCGAAATTAAAACTAAATAAAATTGCAATTTCTTATTATTTTTAACAAATACAGCTAAAATGTACACCTGAAAATATTTGCTGTAATTGCTCAGTTATCCATTAAACAAAAAAAATAAATAAATAAAATCTGCAAGTTTTCCCATTTGCAATACAGTTTATACGATATGGGAATATGGCCTAGGGATGACATGCTTTCTCAGTGTAGAAAGTAATTTGGGCCCTTAAGTTTTACACATGGTTACTGTCTGAAATGCTTTTCGCTAGTTTATTATTTCCCTGCGCGTCAGTTGCAAAATGTGGAAGAGTTTTTAAGTTGGTTGAGGAGAGTCAAGGCACCGTTTTCTAAGAACTTTTCCATTCTCTGCCTGTTCCTTGTGCCTTGCTGGTCTTGGGCTAATTAGCCCCAATTGCGGTCCACGGGGTATCTGCATCAAATTGAATGATTTTGTACGTCAGGAGGTATCTCTTGACTGGTTTCATGTGTGTATGTGTGTATAGCTCCTGTATGATGATAATATCTGTATTTTCTTCGTCTGCTTTGATCCTGACTTGGGCGACCATTGCCTGCACTCACTGCACATTTATTTGCATGAATTTATTGATTTTCTTGATTAAACGTCTTGGGTCTAGAAACCATAATCAATTCTTGTTTGGTGCAAACTTCTGGCTTTAATGAAATGAAAGGCGGGCACTTGTCCTGAATTGAGTGGTTGAATTCCATTTTGTTGGATTTACAATTGGTGCAAATGGACTCTGCATCCAAATTTTGCCTCATGGGCACCAGGGAGTTCAATGTGTACCAAGAAAACACTACTCACTCCATTACACCTCGACTGTTATCCTACATTGTTGAAATCTGGCAGGTTGGATCCTTGGACACCTGCCGTTTTTGCTATATTTTGGCCGTACCATTAGTGTAAAACAGCAGGAACTGGGATTTATCAGACCAAAGTGTTTCCACTGAATAATATTGGTGTTCTTGAGCCAACTATAATTACACGTTCTTGTTTTTGCTGATAGGTGCGGAACCCCGTTTGAGGCTGAGATAACTGATAAGTGACAAGGGACGACAACAACAATGAGCCCACACTAACACAATGATTGTAATCGCCATCCTATATTCCGAAATGCCTATTTGGTTTTTACCTTGCCTTACTAGGTTGTTATTTGAATCACTATAACCTTTCACAAATCTTGTTATTACTGTTTGCCTTTCGTATCTGCCATTGGCGGTCATACTAAACACCACAAACAAAGCTGCAGGTTTCGACATATTCAAATCAGAGGGTATGGCGCCTACTGCCATTCACACTCACTTAATTCTTTGACCCTTGAAAGTAGTACAGAAGTTATGATTATTGTTGTGCCATCCTGGGTGTAAGAGGAACGAATTCGAATCTCGTCAGTGATACGAGTAACCTTTATGGGATTCTTTTATCATAACATGGCTGAGTTATTCGGATGTGGGGAGGGTTGTACTGTATGGTGTTTTCCAGAAAATTTTGGGTTTTTTGTCTAGTAAAGCTATCGAAAAATACATACAGTTACAGACACAATATACATATACTGATACTTCATAGTCTTAGTTGCTTTGGCTCTCAACACACACAGTTCTACCTAATCTGACTTAAATCTTTCATGTTGAGCCCACAGTAGCACAGTGATTATAGTCACTGTCCTACTCTACCCGATGGAAAATCG
Source organism: Mastigoproctus giganteus (assembly GCF_048544385.1). Taxonomy (NCBI): domain Eukaryota; kingdom Metazoa; phylum Arthropoda; class Arachnida; order Uropygi; family Thelyphonidae; genus Mastigoproctus; species Mastigoproctus giganteus. The sequence goes on from NC_143578.1 coordinate 186,606,625, forward strand.
GGTAGAGCAGGACAGTGACTATAATCACTGTGTTTGCTTTGGCTCTCAACACACACACTTCTACCTAATCTGACTTAAATCTTTCCCGTTGAGCCCATAGTAGCACAGTGATTATAGTCACTGTCCTACTCTACCCGATGGAAAATCGGGTAGAGCAGGATAGTGACTATAATGAAATTATATCAGTGACGCGAACAATTTTTAAGGACTCTTTTCATAATTCCTTTAGTTCGTCTTAGAAGAGTTTTTTTTTTTTTTTTTCTGTCCAATTACATTACTCGCTTAGCTCCTTCATAACAGAACTACGTGATTGTGATTCTGTTACTGAAGGAGTGCTGCTTTTCCCGAAAAGGGTCTGTGTATCTAACATAGTGTCCGTTCATGTAATTTACATATGTTCCTTTTTTTTAAATTAAGGTTAGAAGAAGGAGGCGGTGAAATTTCTATCTTTTAGGAATGATTGAACTTATGTTATACTTTTTTGGATGTCCGTAACCTCACATAAGGTTTTAGTTTTGTATTAAAACATCCTTATCCTCCTTGGCAGGCTGGACCAGAACCCCAACCAGGATGCCAAACAAGTGGCTGAGGGATTCAATGCCCTCTGCCACTTTTTTTGCGAAGGTCCAATTCCTGTCGACGATTGAAGGAATTTCTATTCCTCGTGAGTTATTCCAGGTTTTTTCATTTTAGCTCGTACAACAATGAAAATCGGGCTATGAACACGCTCTTACGGTTATGAAAGTACAATGGGTGCCTTTAATACTAATATTTATATATATGATTATTTTATTAAAATGTAGTCTTACACCGTGGGGAAAAAACACATTTTGAATTTTCCTTCGATAAGAAGGAATGTAATCGACTGTTTTTCATAATGTGGCTGAGTTCGTTGGTTTTGTTGAGAATTGCAAAGCTTATCACCTGGATTTTCATCCAGGAACAGGCAAATCGATATGATAGCTTTACTTTCTTTTGCGCTTACATCCCGCCAACATCATTATTGAAAACAATATCATAATACTGTATCATAGGAAGTTTAAGTTTATTGCTGTGTGGTGTTCTTAGATAGGTGGCGCTTTCTGTCTTGAGTCAAGCGGCAATCTATGCTTTTTGAGATTAGTTTTGGTTGTGGGGTCCTGGTGTTATTTTGTGTTATGTAAGATATTGAGATCTTTTGTTTTTTTCATTTCCGGATTTTGTGAGGTATTTATTTTTTGAAGCGAACTTACTTTGTTGTTTAAACTTGTGAAGTTTTATCGCCTGTGTGTATATATATGTACATAAAAGTGTATTTGGTTACTTGTTGTTGAATATGGGTTTTTGTCATATCTTGATATGTTGGTTGCCCCCGTAAAATAGATCGATCTTGCTGGTGATTTACTTAGTTTTAATAGATGTGTTCAAATATGTGAAATGCTTAAATTCATTCTGTTATTGCTGATTTTAATTTCTTGTGTAATTTCAATCAGATTAAACCGTTATTTCGTATATGGTCCAAAATATACCGCACGTTTAAAGGAATGTTCGAGCTGCAGAATCGAGTTTTCTGAGATCCGCCAAAAACAAAACTAAAAAAAAACAAAACAAAAAAAGTATAGTAAACTAACTGTAAATTTTTTTTTTTCTTCTTTCAAACAACGCAATAATGCAGTATTTATTTAGTCCATGGTTTTCCTTGACTTGAGTGGATTTTGCTAATTCGAAACCAGAACTGTTTCAAATAGCTACGAACGTGGGTTTTAAAATGATGTGCGCAGTTAGTGGTTATTAAATGATAGTTTATTAATGATGTATGGGATGTTAAACAACACTGTTTTAATGTGCTTGACGGAAGTGGAGTAATGGTATTGGGAAGAAAGAGAAACCTAGCTCTCAACAGGTTGATTAAGCGCAAACGAAGTAACTGAGCTAATTGGAGAACATAGCAAGGATCGCTGGTATGTAGAAAATGTGCTGTGAATGTGAAGTAGCTTGAATTTGCAACTTATTTTTGTTGTGAACACGGCGAAATTTTGTGTGAATTGTAATTTTTATTAAAAAATTTTTTTGTTAGGTACGCTTGATTACCATATTTTAGCAGTACCCCAGCGAAATCCCGTTAAATCGCGTTATCACAGCGAAAATTACTGTTATTCAATCGGAGTTGATATTGCCATATGTAACAAATGTTGGTGGTATTCAGATAATGAACTGAAAACTTTTTTTGTAGTTATTTGATTTGAGGTTACAGAATTTAATAAGTGAAATTTTTATAATAATTACTATTTGTGATTATTAAACACAGTTAAGCTTCTGTTTCGCCTGAATAAATGTTACATACCCATTCTATCACTTTTATTGTGGAAAGGCTTTCTCATACGTTATTGCATTTTGGTATTGGTATAATTCAGCTGCTTTTGCTAAACTTTGTTCAATTGTATAAGTTTGGTGACAGTTGAATCTCACTTTTTTGGCATCACATAAGTTCTGCACGTGCTTGGCATCTATTTTTTTTTTTTTTTCTTTTTTTAACTACTGGCAAGCATTTAGGTTTCATTTTTATTGCTCTTTATTTTAGCACATTTCACTTGCTGGTTGAATCCAGTGAGGTGCAAGTACTGTCAGCAGTGATTAGCTAGTTCAGTTGTGTTACCCTGGTAGGGGGATTTCGAATTTTACATTTCACTCAACATAATTTGAGTATGTAGTGTTGTTTGGAAATGCACGATTACTAAAACTGCTTCAAACCTTCATTTAGTTATGAGTTTTTTATAGGTAGCAATCATACAACCTGGCATTTTGGTTGAATAAATAAACGTATTTATTTATTTATTTTTTTTATTTATAAAATGTATAAATAAAATGTATTTATTTTACTATTATTTAAACTGCAGTGTTTTCATATTATTTGCATCATCATTCATTCATATCAAAGACACTCCAGAATAAATACTTTGATTTCCATCAATGAAAATTCCAGATGGTCAATCAAAATCCCAATACTAAAAATCACAATTGAAATGTAACTGGATGCAATATCACATTGTGCATTTCCAAAAGGGGGGGGGGGGACTTCATTCTGCTAATTATGGATATATATGTGTAACTTAAATGAAAACAAAATAAATATGCAAAATGATCATATATGCTCAGAGCTTGAGCATGGTTTTAAAATTGAAAGCTAATTCTATACTATCTTTAAAATTAACTGCAACAATAACAATTTACAACTTTGCATTAGTAGAGGCATATGATACAAGAAAGCAAGCTTATATCAGCCAAAAAAAAAAAAAAAAAAAAAAAAAAATCCCATTTCACACAACCATTTACAAAGTTTTTCCAGTTCTAACTTGAATTATTTAAGCTATCAACACCCACGACGACAGCTGGAAGTTTTTTCCAGCAATCAACTACCTGCTGGCTAAAGATAAATTTCTGAACTGTCCTTCCTTGATTTGAATTTATACACCCCCTCAAGTTTTGTAATCTGAGCAAGAGAAAGAATCCCATCAGCATTGAGCTTGTTGAAACCATTCAAGGTCTTATACACTTCAATCAGATCACCTTGCAGGTGCCTAGTCTCCAGACACTGCAATTTGCAGAATTTAAGCCTTTCTTGGTAAGAGCACCCCTTTGTTCCCCTCACCAGTCTTGTTGCCCTTCTCTGTACTTATTCTAGTAACTCTGCATCCTTCCAAGAATGAGGCCCCCAGACCTGTATGGAGTATAGGTATGGCCTGACCATTGCCTTATACAAAGGAATAATCACCTCCTTTTCCTTACTAGTAAAATTCCTGTATATCATTGATAAGACCTCATGATCTGCTCTGGTAGCCTGTCTGCACTGCTCACAAAACTTCATATCTGACTGCACAATTAGGCCTGACATAGCAGAGTGGTCATGAGTGAGAGTGCAATGGCATGCACTCTTTGAGTGGATTGGGATTCAAGCCTGTGACTATTAAATAAGATTAATGTTTGTACTGATGATTTATTGCAAACTCCACTGACCACCTGGTGGTCATGTCCGAATGTAAACAAGAACCATTATGGCCAGTTCTTTTTCATTCTCTGCCACTCTATAGTACCACACACTTGGTATGTTTCAATGGGATTACTTTTACACACATGCAGTACTTTGCATTTGTCAATGTTAAACTTCATTTGCCACTTTTTGCTCAGACCATCTGCCCAACTTTTCTAGATCCTGTTGCAGAAGCTTACTGTCATTAACAACACTGCCAACTTTTGTGTCATCTGCAAACTTTGACATTGTCTGATATACCTTCATCAATATCATTGATAAATATGCAAAACAACAATGGCCCAACACCGAACTCTGGGGAACTCCATTAGTAACATTAATCCATGAAGAGCAGTGTCCATTAATTACCACTATCTGTCTTCTCTCATGCAACCACCCTTTATCCATTGTAGCCTCTTGTCATTAATGCCAGTGCTCCAATTTGTACAGTGGATTTCCATGTGCAGCAGTATCAAAAGCTTTCCTGAAATCTCAGCATATGATAATATCAAAATTATTTTTTGCATCCAGTTCCCTTCTAACGAGTAACCACATCATAGTACCCAGTCAAATTGGTCAGACAAGACCTCCCCTTAACAAACCCATGCTGTCTGAATTGTAGTCTAGATGATCCTGCAATGCTTCTTTGACCAGTGACTCCATTATTTTCCATGGAACAGAAGTTAAACTAACAGGTCTGTAATTACTCCTGTTGCCCTTTGATCCCTCTTTGTAATTTGGGGATATATTTGCACATCTCCAGTCTGTGGGGACCTTCCCTGAGTCAAAATACACCTTCCTAATTATGGCTGAAGGTTTGCTTATTTCTTTGCCACCTCCTTTGATATAACTGGATAGATTAAAGATGCATTGCAGGATCATCTAGACAAAACTGCAGCAATAATTCAGATACAGGATGGGTTTGTTAAGGTAAAGTCTTGTCTGACAAATTCCTCCATCCTTCAATTCCTCCATTTTGCTCTCAGTTATTACAAAATCATTAAGCTTCCTGTTAGTTTAATAAGCTTATGTCCTTCACTTCCCTACAGAATTCAGTCTGTCAGCTATCTGAGCAGGATCATCAACAGTCGACCATCAATATCAAGTGGACTGACCTGATTCATCCCCGTTCTTTTAGAGTTTATATAGGTAAAGAAGTATGCTGTTTTTCTTTGCATCGTTTGCCAAAGATTTCTTTTAATCTGCATTTACTTGCTTAACCTATTATATTGAAGGAGGTGGCAAAGCAACTAAGCAAACTCTTAGCCATAATTATGAGAGCATCCTTGGACTCGGGGTAGGTCCCCACGGACTGGAGATGTGAAAATGTATCCCCAATTCACAAAGGGGGGGGGATCGAAGGGTGATACAAGTATTTGCAGACCAGTTAGTTTAACTTCTGTTCCAGGTAAAATAATGGAGTCATTGGTTAAAGATGCATTGCAGGATCATCTAGACAAGACTGCAGCAATAATTCAGATACAGGATGGGTTTGTTAAGGTAAAGTCTTGTCTGACAAATTTGATAGGATATTATGATGTGGTTACAAAGGAACTGGATGCAAAAAATAATTTTGATATCATATATTTGGATTTCAGGAAAGCTTTTGACACTGTTGCACTTGGAAGACTATTGTACAAATTGGAGCAGAATGGTATTAAGGTTAAGTTGCTACAATGGGTAAAAGGATGGTTGAGTGGGAGAAGACAGAGGGTGGTAATTAATGGGTGCTGCTCTTCATGGAGTCCCACAGGGTTCGGTGTTGGGTCCTCTGTTATTTTGTATATTTATCAATGATATTGATGAAGGTATATCAGGCTTAGTGTCAAAGTTTGCAGATGATACAAAGGTTGGCAGGGTTAGTAATGGCAGTGTGCTACTGCAACAGGATCTAGATAATTTGGGCAGATGGGCAAAGAAGTGGCAACTGAAGTTTAACCTTGACAAATGCAAAGTACTGCATATGGGTAGAAGTAACCCCAGAGAAACGTACCAACTGTGTGGTACTACATTTAAGGTGGTAGAAAATGAAAAAGACCTGGGAGTAATTGTGCAGTCGGATATGAAGTTTTCTGAACAATGCAGACAGGCTGCCAGGGCAGGTCATGGAGTTTTGTCAATGATATAGGAATTTTGCTAGCAGGGAAAAAAGGAGGTGATTATCCCTCTGTATAAGGCAATGGTCAGGCCACGCCTTGAGTACTGCATACAGGTCTAGAGGCCTCATTTTAGGAAGGATGTAGATTTACTTGAGTGTGTACAGAGAAGGGCAACAAGATCGGTCAGGGGAATGAAGGGATCCTCTTACCAAGAGAGGCTTAAAAATTCTGCAAATTGCAGTGGCTGGAGACTAGGCACCTGTGCAGTGATCTGGTTGAGGTGTATAAGGCCTTGAATGGGTTGAGCACGTTGAATTCTGATGGGATCTTATTTCTTTGTTCAGATTACTTGTCCACTTGTTCAGATTACGAACCTAAGGGGGCATAAATTCAAATTAAGAAAGGACAGATGTAGAATAGATGTGCAGAAATTTGCCTTTAGCCAGCGGGTGGTTAATTGCTGGAACAAACTTTCATCTGTCGTTGTGGAAGTTGATAGGTTGAATAAATTTAAGGAGGAACTGGACAGGCATTTGCAGGGAATGGTGTGTTTTTTTTTTTTTTTTTTTTTGGCTGCATAAGCTCATACGCTTGCTTTCTTGCAACACATGCTATTACTACCTCCTTTGTGACATGATTACAGACTAGCTAATATTTACCATTGGCTTCAGTGTTGCCTGAAAATTTGTGTGTCCCATGCATTTTTCTTCTTTGCTACATGTCTCAATTAGTTCATCTGACATGCATTTAGCCCTAAACTTTGAACAGTATTTCTTAGTTGGTATGAAAAGCCTAGTAGCTTCCACAATTAGTTCCCTGAATGTTCCCAGTTAGAATTTGGTTTTGGTAACATCGTCAGTTGGTATAGAAGTTAATTAAAATTTAAAATTTAAAAATAGAATTTAAAGGCAGTCTGAGACCACTGTAGTTTTCTTTACGAAAGCAAAAAGTTATAGTTATATCTAAGTAAATCTCACTTCAGTACATTGTGATCACTTTCATCTAGTGATTCTTTTATCTGCAAATTCTTAATGCATGGATAATCACTGCTGATAATCAGATCAAGAGTATTACTTCCTCTGGTTGCCTCTCAAACATGCTGGTGTAGAAAACAATCATCCAGTAAATCCACAAAAGTCTTGCTAGTGTGCATGTGACCAACCCACCAGTTCTATTCAATATCTGGGAAGTTAAAATTCCCAATAAGATATTCTGATTTACCTCCATTTCTCTGTACAGTTGTTTGTTGTACTCATCAGTCATTAGACCTATAACACACTCCTACTCTCATTTTTGCTTTCCCAGTGCTTATGTCACACCAGACTGACTCAGTATTGCACTGTCCATCTAAATCTACTGGATGCACTTCCTTAGATTGAGTTTCTTAACTAACAGCATAAACCCTCCTCCCTTCCTATCCTGTCTATCCTTTCTTTACACATTGTACTCCCCATATTCCATTTCTGCACTGCTTATATCTCTGTGATGCCATGCTTCTGATATCTCAACAATATCTGCTTTGGATATCCTGACCAGCACTTCAAATTTATTTACTGTACTCCTAGCATTGGTGTACATGCAAGTATACATGCACCTGTTCTTACTCTTAGTTACCCTAATACAGTCAATGTATTTACTTGTTCCATGATGACTCACCAGTCCCTGGCCCCGAGTACCAAGCGATTTTTCTAGTGCGATTTTCCTAGAGCGAGTACTAGTGCTTTAATAATCCCTCCACCACTTGCAACATTACTGCTGACTGCTTGCAATGTCACTGCTTCACTACTTGCAACGTTACTGCTATCGCTAGCAACGTACTGCTCTCCTCTGCTGATCGCTTGGTCACTGGTTGGCACCGCTCCTACCTCCACGTGGTAGGATCAGTACCTGGGAGAAAGAATTCCCTCTTCCAGGGCTAAAAGGAGCAGCGATGGATTGTGATGCATATCCATCACTAGAGCCCACGGGTTCCAGACCTGTGAACTCTGATTCAGAGCATGAATCGTCCGAAGAGACTACGGAATGCATTATGAAAAATGCCAGCATTTCTCATGATGCATTCCTATCCACACAACCTGTTGACAAGCTATTGCCTTTTCTAATACAGAAATGTTTAGAATCGGTTGTTGGATCTCCCAAAATGGTTAAACGTCTCCAATCTGGAGACCTAATTGAAGCTTCTAAGCCAAGTCACTCAGAAAATTGTTAAAATTAACAACTTTTAACAATATTCCTGTATCAGTAACAGCCCATAACACTCTGAACACCTCTAAAGGAGTTATCAGTGAATGGGACTTTCTAAGTATGTCTGAAGAAGAGATCATTCAAGAGCTTAGCGAACAAAAAGTGACTCATGCCCGGAGAATTGACAAAAAAAGATTGCAACCTATTACCAACCAGGTCCATTATTTTGACATTCAGTACTCCGAATCTCCTATCTTCTGTAAAAGCAGGTTACTTAAATTGCAAGATTCAACCTTACATCCCGAATCCCATTCGCTGCTTTAAGTGCCAGAAGTATGGCCATTCTCAGACGGCATGCCGAGGCGATGCTGTGTGCCCTATTTGTGGCTCCAAGGAGCATTCCCAAGGAGACTGTACAGCTTCCACTCCCACTTGCCGAAACTGTAAAGGAAGCCATCCTGCATTTTCTAAAGCATGTGACCGTTGGAAAACAGGGAAAATAATCCAAAAGTATAAAGTGAAGCAAGAAAGCAAATAATGCTGACCATGCCTAGCCGATCATATGCATCAGTCACCAAAAATAGCCGTTCAGCTGCAACCCAAACAGATGTCTCCATCGAACCGAATATTTCCTTTGCCGCCTGGGCCAAGACTGTGCTAACTTACAATAAGAAAACTACAGTTGATGAGACCAGCAACACCCTAATCAGCATCCCAACTGATGCTATCTCAACCTTGCCCGAAAGAACAAAATCAGCTACTATTGAAAACCAGAAGAAAGTGAAACCACGCATTAGCAACATGGAAATGGACGTTCAGTCAGAGGATGAAGACACAGTACTAGAGTTACATGCTAATGATACCATGGATACAGGACGTCCAAACTTTCCCAGAAGTGAAAAATCAAAACTAAGCAGACAGAAACCTTCTCAGAAATAACAGTCAGATCAATCTTCCTCAAATAAATCCAACAAATGAATAAATTCCTTCAATGGAACTGTAGAGGATTACGCAGTAATATAGATGACTTGAATGATTTACTCATACAAACTAAAGCAATAGGTGTACGTTTACAGGAAACCTTTTTATCACCACAAGTTTCTCTGAAAATTAAAAATTATACTATGTTTAGGTGAAATTATGTTTAGTTGAGACAGGGATTCTGACACTTCTGCTTGTGGTGGGGGTGGCCATTCTTATCAAAACTAACATACCGTCAAGACATCTCCAACTACAAACCTCTTTAGAAGTTGTAGCAGTTCAGATAGCAATGGGAATATTGTTAACCCTTGCATCCATTTATATCCCACCGAATTATCCTTGCTCCCAGGGCGCCTCAGTAGCCAGGCGAGCAGGAGCAGCAGTGTATAGCACATGCTTCCTGATTAGGCCGTGGTTCGAGCCCGTGACCACCAAATACGGAGGATGCGGAAAGGTCGACGCCTCTGTAGCCAGGTGGGAAGGAGCAGCAGTGCGTAGCACACGCTTCTTGATTAGACCGGGGTTCGAGCCCGTCGCCACCAAATACATAGAATGCGGAAAGGTCAGGGAATGACCACCGTATATCCCGGAGCAATATGGCCTTAGTTGCTAATGCTCCTAAAAACCAAATAATAAACAAAGAAACCTTGCTCCCAGACTGAACTTGACAATCTTATCACACAACTGCCACCTCCAGTCTGTTTACTTGTTGATTTCAACGGTCACCATCCACTGTGGGGATCTTCCTCCATGGATAGGAGAGGCCAATTAATAGAAATATTCCTGGATAACCATAACGTGACTGTTAAATTCTGGCGCTCCAACTCATATCCAACTACCTACAGGTACTACATCAGCCATAGACTTATCCATATGTTCAGTATCTTTTTCCAAGCATGGAATGGTTAGTGCTAAATGATCCATTTCACAGTGACCATTTTCCTATCATCAGTTCAATTCAAACACAGACGGTGTCATGTCCTAAAGGCCATGACACGTTCTAAATTCTTGGAACTTTCATAAAGCAGACTGGAAAAATTGTTCAACTTGTGTCCTACTTGACACTATATGTACAACAAAAACATATTGATGATGTAACTGATCACATTACAAGCCATATATTATCTGCAGCAGAAATTTACATTCCAAAATCTGATCAGCTCAAGCATGTACACCAAAATCAATGGTGGAATGAAGAATGCTCCAAAGCGAAACAACAAAAAAAACCATGCCTGGAACCAGTTTCACAAATTTCCAACTACTGCCAACCTAATTATGTACAAAAAACTCAGAGCCAAAGCAAGACAAATTAGGAAGACAGCAAAACGTGACTCCTGGATTAAATTTGCCTCAGCTATTAAAAAAAATACTGACACTTGAATCATTTGGAAAAAAATTCAAGCTTCAATGGGAAATTTCTACCGCTGCAATCTCCGATAATACAATGCAGTGGGCAGGACTTAACCTCTCTTACTGATATTGCAAATGCTTTAGCTGAATCTTTTTATAACATTTCTGCTTGTTCCTCTTATGTGGTCTCCTTTCAACGCAGTAAAACTGATTCAGAACGTCATAAGTGTAATTTCACAACTAGACTTTCACTTCCGTATAACCAGCTGTTTACTCTATCTGAACTGAGTGAATCCTTGAGCAAATCTCCGAACAGTGCAGCAGGACCAGACGGCATTTACTACAGTATCTGAAGCCGATCTCAGCATACTATTACTCTTTTACAACCGGATCTTCTCAGAAAATATGTATCCTCTGTCATAGTGTCATTCCTATATTTGTGCTATTCCAAAACCAGGCAAAGATCCTTCTCTAGTTGAAAAGCTGTCATTGACAAGCTATTTGGGCAAAATCTTTGAAAGGATGGTACATAAGAGGCTCACCTGGATTCTAGACTCCGAAAATCTCCTTTCTGATCACCAATATGGCTTCCGTAAAAACAGGTCCACCTTGGATGTACTTGTAAAAATTGAATCCAACATTCGTAATGCCTTAGTCAGAAGGCAACATCTGGTGATGGTCAACCTGGATATTCATAAAGCATTTGACACCACACGGCCTCATGGTATTATTAAAGATATGCATCAGTTGGGGCTGAGAGGACATCTCCCTTTAATAATTCAGATCTTTTTAAAACTGCATACATTTCAGGTTCGATATAAAAACATGCTGTCAACATCACACATTCAAGAAGAGGGTGTCTCACAGGGTTCCATATTGAGTCCAACCCTATTTGCGATTAGGATCAACAATATTTTGGAAGAACTTCCAAAATCGATTGAAGTATACATGTATGCTGACGATCTCACCATATCCTGCCAATCGCAAAGCATGAATACTATTGAAAGACAGCTACAAATTGCTTTAACGAGAATTTAATCCCGGACCTTACGAAATGGATATCATCTCGCTGAACAGAAAACTACTGCCACTCATTTCTGCAAACTTCGGTCACTTCATCCTGATCCAGAGCTAAAGATAAATAATGTGCCAGTTCCTCTTGCTCACACTGTCCGTTTCCTTGGCCTGATACTAGACAAGAAACTGAACTTTCAAGCGCATGTGGCCTATCTTCGAACCATCTGCTTGAAGAAATTAAACATCCTCCGGTGTGTGTCGTCCATGTCATGGGGGGGGGGGTGCTGATCGTCATACCCTCATGCGTCTTTATAGAGCTCTCATCAGGTCTTGCTTGGACTATGGCTCTCCAGTATATGATTCAGCGAGGAAAAGTACTTTAGAACGACTAAACACCATCCAACATTGCTTTGAGAGTCGCTCTAGATGCATTCAGAACCACTCCGGTTCAGAGCCTTTACATCAAAGCTCATGAACCTCCCTTACTTCGCAGAAAAACATTACTTCTGATGTATGCTGCAAAAATCTATAGTCTGCCCTCTCATCCTTGTTGGAGATGTCTCTACAATACTGAATGCAAGTCGTTTTATATCAGTAAACCTAATTGTAAACCAAGATTGGTGAGGGGAATGAAGGGATCCTCTTACCAAGAGAGGCTTAAGTTCTGCAAATTGCAGTGGCTGGAGACTAGGCACCTGCGCGGTGATCTGATTGAGGTATATAAGGCCTTGAATGGGTTGAGCACGCTGAATTCTGATGGGATCCTTCCACTTGTTCAGATTACGAACCTAAGGTGGCATAAATTCAATTTAAGAAAAGACAGATGTAGAATAGATGTGCAGAAATTTGCCTTTAGCCAGCGGGTGGTTAATTGCTGGAACAAACTTCCATCTGTCGTTGTGGAAGTTGATAGGTTGAATAAATTTAAGGAGGAACTGGACAGGCATTTGGAGGGAATGGTGTGATTTTTTTTTTTTTTTGGCTGATGCTGCATAAGCTCATACATTTACTTTCTTGCATCACATGCCACTACTACTACTACTAATGAAAACCAACCTGCTCCACTTAGAGTTAAGGAACGGGCTCAATCGTCGCAATATAGAAATCAGCAGTATAAATTTTAGGACAAAACACCACTAGATGCACCCTGGAAAAATATCTGTGCAATATATGATGACTACTTTCAACAGTGGGGAAAGAACACACTGTCTCCTTCCAATATCGCACAGTTACATGCAACTTACGCTATTTCTAATTCAAACGCATGTGAAATCTATACAGATGGATCAAAAACCGAGACCCAAGTAGGTGCTGCTGTAATCTTCCCGTCATTTAGCACTTCTGTCTCATTGCCAATAGAGTGCAGTATCTTCACTGCTGAGCTCTGTGCTATAAACTTAGATCTGGATTACATTATTGAACATCTAATTCCATCTGCTTTAATATACACTGACTCGCTCAGTGCTGTCACCCTGTAATAAAACAGATTCATTCTAAGTTACTTGCCTGTAAGGAATTGAACCAAACTGTGACATTCTGCTGGATCCCAGGACATTCTGGAATAGTTGGCAATAAAAGAGCAGATCATGCAGCCAAACAACCAGAAACCACTATTTCGCATACTTTTCAAGTTCCATATACAGATTACAAACACGTTAAGCATGTTATAACAGCTGGTCATTAATTTGGAAAGGTTATCCAGGAAATAAAACCGGAACCAAAGCTGTGGCTCTCCAGCTTCCGAAAAAACAGGCGAGATGAAATAATTTTCGGAAGGCTAAGGATTGGGCATACTCGCCTCACTCACCTGTATCTATTAACTGACAGTGCTCCCCAATGTACATCATGTCAAGTACAACTGACCATTTGCCAATTGTTAGTGGACTGTCCCCACTTTCAAAATATCTGCTTAAACACCTTTAAATCAATAGCTAATACACAGTCATCAATAAATTTATTACAGATTCTGGAAGATGATTCTAATGAAAAGGGAATTATCTCTGATTTTTTATTATAATTATTTTGTTTTATTATCTTTATTTGTAATTTGTTTGTTGGTTTACAGGCACATTAGTTACTGTGGCTAGGGACTGAGAGAGGTGAGATAGGGATATTTATTTTCCTAAATCGTATAGGAATATATCATAAAATATAGTTATCACAATTAAGCTAATATTTCATATTCACCATTAGAAAGACACAATATGGCCCTAGCAGCCTATGTGTCGTTAAACTCAACAACAACAACATTACCAGTCCCTGAAATCCCTAGCACCTTGATTTTCAGGCTGCTGCTCAATCTAATAGCAGTGCAAGAATTGCTTCCATCTCTGCTTACGGCTACTGTTAATCTTTTAGTCTGTGAATATCCCCAAGCTAGCAGTTTTCCAATGCATCTTACACTGTTTCGATAGCATCAGCAAATATTCTTGCACCCTTTCTATTTAAGTGTATCCCAACCCTGTATAAGCTGTCTCTCCTGTTAACATCTTCCCCTGAATGAGATAAAAATAATTTAGCATTCAGAAAAGAAGTTAGAAATATTCAAAAAAAATGCTGTGGATATCAAGGAATTCTCTCAAACAAAGAAGATGGAAGAAATCAATGAAAGCAGTTTTTATTGTGACCTGTTATCTCATGTTAACAACTTGGGAGCGGTATGGTAATTCTATTCTTTATGACAGATAAAATAATCTAAAGCTAATAATATTGGGACTGTGATGAAGATGCATAAGTTATAGCAGGAATTATAATAATAATAAAAAAAACAGTTATGATAAACAACCAGGTAGTGTAAAGCACAAAATGAAATTCAGTTTTTACTGAATAAAAAATAAGATGGTTGTGATGTTACAAAAAATATATTGTAACACTGAATGCACCCCTTCAAATTTTACAATTTGAAAAATGTACATCTCATTATTATTTGAACAGTACTGGATGAGTATGTTTTCCTCAATCTGATCTGAGCTATCTCATCAAAAGATTTGTGCCTTTTTTTTTTTCCCAGCTTTGATAATTCTTTTTTGTTTTTAGTATCAGTAAAGTACAAACACTAAAAAATATATCTCACACTGAAATTGTTTTCACTCATTTGAGAAGTTTTGGTAAATGTGGCAAGGAGAAAACTGTGTGCAAACAATGTTGCAGGATACATCATGTAAAGTCTGTGTGGAACCATTCTTCCATATGCCAGTGTGTACTGTGTTTTTTTTTTTTTTTTTAATCTCACATTATTTTATTTGTAGTTTTTGTTTATAACAGTTTACAATCTGATTTTTTATTATAATTATTTTGTTTTATTATCTTTATTTGTAATTTGTTTGTTGGTTTACAGGCACATTAGTTACTGTGGCTAGGGACTGAGAGAGGTGAGATAGGGACCTCTGGGGAAGTCAAAAATGTGGAGCCCCATCCCACTCCAAAAGCCATAAATATCAATAAAACAGCAGATTTTTCACCAGTTACGAAAAGAAACTTTATACAACAGATTACTTAATTATCATACTGATTACAATGCTTCACAATTGCTGTATAATTTGTAGTTTGCATAATTTAAATGAGCCATAATTTGATGAGTTGAATAACATTAATTGAGAGGAATTGAAATTATTTAAAAAATACCTTTTGATCTTTACTTTTTGCTAATTCCTTTGTTATATTTGATAAATCTATTTCCTGTGCAATGCCAGAATTTGTGTTAAGAATTGATAACCTACATAGCCTTTCTTCAGCCATTGTAGATATCATAAAATTCATTGCTCTTTTCGTGGCTAAAACTTTGTGGAGGCAACAGAAGTGGATATCTCATAAATATTGTAAGTGCTGTGGACAATTTTGAAAGTAGCTCAATTAGAATAGTTTCCAATGTGTTCTTTTTTTTTTTTTTTTTTTTTTTATATGAGAACCCCAAACACGAGAGGTATTAGAACCTATAGTACTTAGTACCGTGCTTGGGTTGGAGGTTGAGAAGACGAAAGAAGATATTTGTTGACATTGGACTTGAACTTCTGTAGATTGTAATTTTCAGGAAATACGTATGAAGGAAGGTTGTTCCAGAAAACGGCAGTTGAATGAATAAATGAGGAAGATGAAAAGTTGGTTCTGTGGGTTTGAAGTTGGACAGTAAATGGATGTTGGCTGGTGGCGGCACGTGTTCGGACTGTTTTGAAAGAGAGAGTGGGAATTATAGAAGCCAATTCAGAAGAACAGTGCCCATGGAAATATCTGTAGAAGAGGCATGCAGCAGAAACAGTACGTCTATGAGAAAGCGAGTGGAGAGACTCTGTTAGAGATGAATCATTAATTAACCTAACTGCCCTCTTCTGAATGGAATCAAGAAGCCTGAGAGAGGTTTTGGGGGCACCACCCCAAATGTGGGAACAATATTCCATGGCAGGGCGGATTTGCGATTTATACAGAGTGAGCAGCTGTTTGGAAGAAAAGTAACGCCGAGAGCGAAAGAGAAAACCAAGTTTTTAGATGCAGAGGAAGCAATATTTGTAATGTGCTTGTGCCAAGAGAGATTAGAAGTCAGGGTAATCCCCAAAAGAGATATATCTTTTGCCTAGAAATCGGAGTGTCACTAAAGATAAGCATAGGAGCAGAAGAATCCTTTTTGCAAGACATAAGACAAGACTTAAGTTTTAGAAGGGTTGAAATCAACTAAGTTGTCTTTGCCCCACTGGAGAATTACCTGAAGATCGGCATTTAAGGAATTGGTAGCAGATTTTCGAGAAGTTGAAGCTGATTGAGCAGGGCAAGGTTTCTCAAAATGGAAAGTTGAATGCAATGTGCTATCATCGGCAAAACTATGGATAGGATTTCCAGTCAATGGAAGAAGGTCATTGATATACAAGAGGAAAAGAGTGGGGGAAAGAACTGAACCTTGGGGGACACCGGCATTAGTGGAGAAGTTAGAAGACAGAGAGCCATCTACCATCACCCTCAGTGAGCGATCAGAGAGAAAACTGGATAACCAATTACTAAAAACAGTTGGTAAACCATAAGATGGAAGCTTGTTTAGAAGACCTTTATGCCAAACACGATCGAAAGCCTTTGAGATGTCAAGAGCAACTACTTGTGTTTCACCGAACCTTTCCATTGAAGTAGTCCATAAATGGGTAACATAAGCCAGAATATCACCAGTGGATCGACACTGACGGAATCCATACTGGCGATCGTTGATCAGTCGGAAGGTTTCTAGGTAGTTTAAGAGTTGGCGGTTAATTGATTCTCCATTACTTTAGAAAGAGTAGAAGTAATCGTTGATCAGACGGAAGGTTTCTAGGTAGTTTAAGAGTTGGCAGTTAATTGATTTCTCCATTACTTTAGAAAGAGTAGAAGTAATTGCAATGGGACGATAATTGGATGGGAGGGATTTGTCACCCTTTTTAGGAACTGGCTGGATATGAGCAAATTTCCAAGCAGAAGGAAAAACACCTTTGGAATAAGAAAGTGAAAAAAGGCGGCAAAGAGTAGGAGTAAGTTCAGGAGCACAGATTTTGAGAACAAGTGGAGAAATACCATCAGGACCTGGAGCTTTCTTAGCATCAAGATTCATCAAAATCCTTCTGATATCCTTTTGACGGAAGACCACAGGAGGCATTGAATGGACCGTGTTGGGAATGGTGGGAGGTGTTTTACCAAGATCATTAATACATGAGCTGGAAGAAAAATGGGATGCTAACAGGTCAGCTTTATCCTTAGCTGAAGTGACAGCAGAACCATCTGGTTTGGACAGAGGTGGAAGCAGAGATGGGCAAAAGTTGCGGCCAATAGCTTTGGCAAGAGACCAGAATGCTCGGCTACCATTAGGGCAAGAAGCAAGTTTTCTACTCTTAGCCTGTTCAAACTCTAGTTTGGACTGATTAATAACTGCTTTACAATTGTTGCGAGCTTTGGTGTAGGCAGAAAATGAAACTGAAGAATTAGAAACAAGCCAATTACGATATGCAACATTCTTCTCTTGAACAGCCTTAGCACATTTATTGGAAAACCAAGGTTTAGATAAAGGACGAGATTTTAAAGTGGAGTGTGGGATAAAGGATTCCATTCCTGCAAGAATAATTTCACTGACACGATCTGAGCAAACGTTGACATCAGTAGTTTTGAAACAGTAATCCGACCAAGGAAAAGAAGAAAAGAAGTCTCGCAGGTCATCCCATTTTGCATTCTTGTAATGCCAAACAACACGAGGTTGGGAATAGCCATGAGATAAAGGTTCCATTGGAGAAGAGACAATCACCAAGTTGTGATCTGAAGTGCCTAAAGGACCTCTCACTTCGACCGTGTACTTAGAAGGGTTGTTTGTGAGAAAAAGATCAAGCGTATTGGCTGTATGATTCGGATTGTCCGGTATTCTTGTAGGTAAATGAACAATCTGTGCTAGGTCATTAGTAATTGCAAAAGCCTCAGCATCTCGACCTGCTGGGTCGGTGTGACTAGAAAACGGAAGCCAGCTGGAGTTGTGAACATTAAAATCACCAAGGAAAATTACCTCACTGTTAGGAAAGTTGGACTGGAGAAAGTCAAGTTGCAACGAGAGGAAGTCAAAGAGCAAGTGATTAGTGGAGTTGGGAGAACGGTAGAGACAACAGATGAATTTGACACAATGAGGTAGAGAGATTTTAAGCCAGAAAAGATCAAAGAGAGGAGATTCCAAATTGCCAAGTCTCTGACAGGGAATATCAGAACGGACATATGCACAAGTACCACCTTTGAGGCGAAAGGAATCATACAGCGAATAATTTGGGCATCTGAGATGAGCAGTAGTTGAATCAACCGATAACTGAGATTCTGTCAGAAAAAGTACATGGGGTTTGGCAGACTGCAAGTGGAAATGGACATCGTTGAGATTAGAATTGAGACCACATATATTTGTGAAATGAATTTGGAAATCCTTGGGAGGTTTAGATCTTTTCGCAGATAAGCTTGTTCTATTAGTTTGACAATTCATGGTGTATTCAATAGTAAGAAAAAGTGGATGGGACACGCTGTGGAGTAATGAAATTTTTGGATATAGCCTACACGTGGTAAAAATATACCTAGATCCTTGACATAACGTGGCCTCGACAATGCTCCCCGCATACACACTACTCGGACTCCCTCCAGTCACTATCTGGCAGAGTAGAGGCAGCAAGATTATACACTAGCTGATCCGGAAGCTTCCTAGAGAGTTACCAATAGGTTCAGTCCGGTGTACTAACTAGCGGCCGGCCTGCGAACACCGTTTTAGAGCTGTACCCTCGAAATGTAAGGAATATTGAATCTCGCCACGACGTTCATCGTAACCTCAAAAGTCATCAATCATACTGCATGATGGAAGAGATAGGGAAAGGTTGACCGGAACTTAGCTCTAGAGACTAAACATGGGTTCCACCATTTCAAGCCTCCAATAAGCAAAGTGGTGGTATTTCACCGGTTGATGAGTCATCTACCACCTAGTACTGCCTGGTAACATAGAGGGGCGGCGTTCCTCCATGTGGTGTGGGCGCCACACCTCGACCCCTGCTTACGTTGGTTCACACCTGGGTGGTCACCCACCATGTGCTTGTGCATGGAGGTTATACCCAGGATTACTAACAGTCCCACCATCGTGAAGGTGCAAGCAGAGGATTTGGCTGTCACAGACCGTCCGGACTTCGCCGAAATTGGGTCCACTTGACTTGAGTGTCACCCGAATATCAGTTCCATCAGCGTTTTAGACTCCCAGGTAGCAAGTACAGCTTGTCTGGCATATCTGAGAGAATGTCTGTGACAACCTCAAGGTTCTGTAGCAAATTTGCCTTGGTTCTGAACTAAAGTTTGTTCTGTAAATTTTCTTTATAAAAATCAGTTCATCAATATTTTGTGTGAAAGATCTTTAGCATATTTTTTAGCATTAGCATTAGTAGAGGCATATGATGCAAGAAAGCAAGCTTATGCAGCATTAGCCAAAAAAAAAAAAAAACCTTCCACTTCACCCCTCTGTTCGTTCGAAATACCTGTCCAGCTGAGCCTTAAATTTATTTAGGCTATCAACTTCCACAACAAGGGATGGAAGTCTGTTCCACCAACCAACCACCCGCTGGTTAAAGGCAAATTTCCGCACATCTATCCTACGTTTGTCTTTCCTCAATTTGAATTTATGCCCTCTCAGGTGATTATTCTGAGCAAGAGGCAGTATCCCATCAGCATTGATCATGCTCAAACCATTCAAGGCTTTGTACACCTATATCAGATCACCTTGCCGGTGCCTAGTCTCCAGACACTGTAATTTGCAAAACTTAAGCCTTTCTTTGTAAAAGCACCTTTTGTTCCATTCACTAACCGTGTTACCCTTCTCTGTACTCGTTCCAGCAGCTCTACATCCTTCTTGAAATGAGGCTTCCAGACCTGTATAAAGTACTCAAGGTGCGGCCTGACCATTGCCTTATACAAGGGAATAGTCACTTCCCTATCCCTGCTAGAAAAATTCCAGACACCATGAGCTACTCTTGCAGCCTGTCTGCACTGCTCAGAGAACTTCATATCTGCCTTCACAATTACCCCCAGGTCCTTTTCATTCTCTACCACTGTCAGTGTAGTACCGCAGAGTTGATACGTTGCTCTGGGGTTGCTGTTTCCCATTGCCATGAAAGGTACACCCTTTCGTGGCATCTTCCCCTTTGGTGATGCCATCTTTCAGCAGAATAATGTGCCATGCTACACCGCCCAGATTGTTCGAGACTGGTTTGTGGAACATGAGGAAGACTTCCACGTATTGCCCTAGACTCCAAATTCCCCAGACATCAATCCCATCAAGCATCTGTGGTTTGTGTTGGAACAGCAACTCCGATCTGCGGCATCTCAACCCCGACCTTACAGGAGTTAAAAGATCTGCTGGTTATGTGATGGTACCAGATACCACAAGACATTTAGAAATCTTGTAGTGTCCATGCCTCCCCGGGTACGAGCTGTTTTGACTACACGTGGAGGACCAACATCATATTAGGTAGGTGGTCATAATGTTTTGGCTTATCGGAGTATTTAGTACCATATCCACATACAGGGTGGCACACAGTGTTAGGCGCCTCCGTAGCCAGGTGGGAAGGAGCAGCAGTGCGTAGCACATGCTTATTGATTAGACCGGGGTTCGAGCCCGTGACCACCCAATACGGAGGATGTGGAAAGGTCAGGAAATGACCACCGCATATCCCCGGAGCAATATGGCCTTAGTTGCTAATGCTCCTAAAAACCAAATAACAAACGAAAAACAAACACAAAGTGTTGACATTTAAATATTTCCCAAGATTCTCATTTTAGAATTTTCATAATGAGATTCTTGGAAAACATTCCTAAGTTTACTACATGTTCAATTATTCCTCTATTTTGCGAGGCGAATTTCTGAAAGCATTTTAATGACACATCTTTGTCGATTTCTTGACTACTCAACATTTGTGGCTAAGTTCACGTGTGCAATAGGTTTCCTGTGGAACAACACTTTCAAAGAAAAAGTTGCATGGGTTCAAGTCTGGGTCAAAAACAGTGGCCAAAAATATTTGCATTGTGGTGGTTAGGATAATGTTACAACAGTATGCAAGGGCCAAAAACAGTAAATCCAACATGACATTAGCTGTATGGGGTGTGGTGATATCTTGCACAAACCACTAGATGTCCACAGGAAGCCATGCCATAGAAAGTAATTCTGAAAAAGCATGCAGGTATATTCCTTTGTTTAAAATTCCATTAAAGAAGTCTAACTGAACCAGGACTCCAAAGGCTACCCACATGTCCACTTCCCTTTGTGGCTACTTTTCTCATGAAGCTGGCAGGGAGGTTGTTGTCCAAAACCATATTGTTCTGCTTGTTCATGGTCCCATCCAAATGAAAATAAGCCTAATTTGAAACCCAGATGTCTGCATTTCTCCTCTCTTTTGTTTGGCAAATTGAAAGAATAGTCGCTTATCGTTTTCTAAAAGTTTATGTAGCACTGTAACCTTGTATACAAAATTTTCAAAGCATTTCGTTGAATGTAATGCTAAGATATTTCAAGTTCATGAGCTGCTTTTTTTTAGATTTGTGGACTGCATTGTAGAGGTTTAACATTTGCCTGAGATTGAACACTGGCCATGAAAGACTCCCCCCCCCCCCATTGAATTGACTTAGTACCTCTTTAAACGACTGGGATAAAGTATTGCATTTCTTGCAGGTGGGTGCCCAGTGAGTTTTTCAGAAAGCTCAAAATCTCTGCACAGCAGTTACTTTTTTTTTTTTTTTGGCAATAAAAAATGCACAGCTTTAGATTTCTACTTGATTGTGAGGAATCGCTGAATTTTTTGATGTTGTGTTTCCTGATGGGATCATGGGGTATTCATAAGCATGTAAAGTGCTGACTTATTGCTGCTCTCTAACTATTGCAGACTACATACCCCCAGGTCCAGAACTTGAAATGAAATTCAACTAATAGTTCAATTTTTATTGGTGACACATTTGGCAATATTTTGTGCCACTTTGTACGTGAATAATGTGTAGCTAAGACTTTGGGTTTACCACAGAGAATCAAGTCTTTGACTATTTCATCACTTCTTGACCTGACTGTTTTGTAACATTTGTGAGTTTTCCATATTTTCTTAACAGTTTCTGTATTTTAACAAAAAAAAAAATTAAAACTAATTAAAATTGCAATTTCTTATTTTTTTTAACAAATACAGCTAAAATAGACACCTGAAAATATTTGCTGTCATTGTTCAGTTATCCATTAAAAAAAATTAATAAAATCTGCAAGTTTTCCCATTTGCAATACGGGTTATACGATATGGGAATATGGCCCAGGGATGACATGCTTTCTCAGTGTAGAAAGCAATTTGGCCCCTTAAGTTTGTCACATTCTTCCATGTATGATTGGGTAAGGCTTTCCACCTTGGATATCTAATGGAACTGATTTTAATATGCTACATGAAAATTGGTCTGTATCACTTGCATTAATATGCAAGTCAAATGGGCCAAATTTCAGCGAAGTCCAGTTATTCTTCAGCACTTAGATCCTCTGCTTCCACCTTCATGTTGTTATGAGATTGTTTGTTATATTTTGAGGGTAATTAAACTGTTTTCAGAGGCTGGCAGCTAGACAACTTATTTTTAGGCAGCATCTGGATCAATTAGTATATAACTTGCTGCTCCTCTACTCTGCCAGCAAGTAACTGGAAGGGAGTCAGAGTAGTGCATATGGGGGGGGGGTGGCATTGTCAAGGCCACATTGTTACTGAGCTAGGTATCTTGCTGCATATATCCCATATCCAAAAGTTTCATTATTTCATACATGTTCCCCCACCCCATACATACTTTTACTTTATCTACTGAATGCATCATGAATAGTCAGACTAATAGAACAAACTTAACTACAAAAAAAGGTCTAAACTTCCCCCAAAAAACTTCATTTCATAAATCTGCATGGTCTTAGTTCCAAAGTCAATGATGTCTGTTACCACCTATAGTCTGTTGAGTCCCCACTTACTTTTTCTGCCAGAATCACAGTTATCACTTGCTTCAATCACTCATCTCAGTTTCATTAATTATTTTCTTTGATTCTTTTTGCTTAAAATGCACTTGTGTATAAATGTGATCTGATATTCCTTGTTAGACTTCCTAATTTGGAATCTGCTCTTTTTTTTGGATTTCCTAAAATATCTACTCTATTCTGTTAAGTTTGCCCATTTCCTCTATCATTCTCCAAAATAATTACTCTGAACTGTTTGACTTTTTTTGAAACTCTACTTTCTCCATTCTAGCTTTCTAAATAATGAGGTAATTTTCTTTGGTGATTATAATGTTCACAACTGCAGTTGGCTTCTGTTTTCTAGTTATATGGGCCAAGCTGGTAGAGATGCTGAGACTTGTGCAATTATTAATGACATTAGAGCATGTTTTTACTACCAGAATGAGACAATCTGAACCACACACCCAGCATTCTTGAACTTTTACTCACCAGCCACCCTTCAAAGTAAACAGCCAGTGTTAGTGGTCCTCTGGACACCTCAGATCACAACTTGGTGATGGTTTTTTCCCAGTGGAATCTCTCTCTCTCTCTCTGCCACTCTGTCTTGTGTTTGTCATAAAAAATGCTCTGGGATGATGTGGCACTTCTTTTCAATCTTCTGATTCCACTGTTTGTTCAGATCATGTCAGCGAAATTACTCTTGAAGGGACAAAATGCTTTGTCTTTTCACCTTAAACTTTCATTTTTTATATAAACCTTGATTTTACCAATAAATATATACTGAGCAGACAGAAATCATGGGATACCTACCTAGTAACTGGTAGGCCCACCTTTTGCCTGGAAAAGTGCAGTCACATGGCGAGGCATTGAGTCCACTAATTCATGAAAGCATTCCACAGGTATTTCCATCCATGCTTGCTGCACTGCTGTCCATATTTCCATCACATTCCTGGGTGAAGGATCCAAAACTTGAATGGACCTTTCCACAGCACCCCAAAGATGCTCCACAGAGTTCATGTTTGGTGAACGGGGAGGCCATTCCATGTTGGTAAAATTTGTGTAATGCTCTTCAAACCATGTTCTAGTCATCAGGGCTCTGTGGGAAGGTGCATTGTCCTGCCAAAAGAGTCCATTGCCCCATGGGTGCACAGTGACCATGGAGGGATGCAGATGGTCTGCAAGGATGGACATAGTAACCTGGACTATTCAGAGATGCATCTAAATGTACCAGAGGTCCCAATGTGTGCCAGTCAAACATGCCCCAGACCATTACCAACCATCCACCTGCCTGAACAGTTTCTTGTTGACATGACGGGTGCATAGGTTTGTTCTATTTCTGCCAGATACAGAACAAACCCTCCTGTTCACTCGAAATAACTGGAAATGGGACTCATTGGACCAGGAGACCTGTCTCCAAGGTCCAGTGCTGATGTTCTTTCACCTAGAGTTCTTGAGGCATGGCATCCTGTGTTGTGGTGTTAGCAGTAGGACTCTGGTGGGTTGGCAACTCCCATAACCTATTGTGGCTAATGATTACCTGATGGTCTCGTTGAAGTCAGCGGTGATTTGTGCCACTGTTGTTCTCTGGTTGGCTGAAACAATGCAAGACGAATGTCAATGGCCAGTTCATTCACCACTTTTCTCCGTCCACGATGAGATGTTATTCTGTAAATGGCATATTCCTGATCGACTCTTGATGCTGTTGAATGGGGATAGTGCAATTTTTGTACCACCTTTGCAATAGTGACCCATGCTTCGGGCACCCACTATCATCTCTCTTTCATTCTGTTCACTCATGACGTTTATCCATACTGACATCAAATTACCTTCTACATGAATGCAGTGATGCAGCTTACCTCTATACCTGCCATTTTGGTTTGTCCACTAGCGAGAGTGGTGACAGAATTGTGTGACCCGGCTGTCCCATGAATTCTGTCTTCAGTGTACTAAGGTTATTCAAGATAAAAATGTTGCAGTTGGCTTGCATCCAAATCTCTGACTTCATTTTTTGCATGCATTAAAGCTTACAACAATTGTAAAACAGTTGTTAATTGTTCCAAACATGAGTTTGAACAGCCTGAGTAGAAAATGTCTTGCCCAGACAGTAGTCGAGCATTTTGGTCTCTTTCTAAAGCTGTTGGCCTCATTCTGTCCATCTAAAACTTCCACCTCCGTTAAAACCAGTTTTAAATCTATTGCATTCCCAGCTAAAGATAAGGCCAACTTACTAGCATTCTATTTTCTTCTGAATGTTGTATTGAACTTGTTAAATCACCTTAGAATTCCCAGTATACTCCATTCAGTGCCTCCTGTGGTCTTCTCTCAAAAAGGATATCAGAAGAATTTTGAAGAATCTTGATTCTAAGAAAGCTCCAAGTCCCAGTGGCATTTTTTCCACTTATTAAAACCTGTGTTCACAAGCCATCTCTTGTTTGCCACACTTTATGCTTTTTTATTCTACCGATGTTTATCCTTCTGCTTGGAAATCTGCTCATATTCAGCCAGTCTCTAAAAAAGCTGACATTGTCCCTATCCATTTATCCCCATTGCATTCACCTCTCCTTTTTCTAAAGTAATGGAGAAATCCAAATGGCAACTCAAACTATCTTGAAGCTTCCATCTGATTTGCAAGTGTAGATTCTGTCTATGCCAAACTGTTGGTGATATTTTAGCTTGTGTTACTATCTGTGGAAAATTTCAGTGGGAAAGTTTGTAACCAAAGTACAGTTGTGCCTGTTAACCGCAGGTAACTGAATCTGCTGATTCAGTTACCTGCGGTTAACCAGTGAAAAGAACCGAAAAACTTATCACGTACTACTCGCATGTTCAATACGATGCTTTCCATTATTTTTTACGATGTTAATTTTAAATCGAATAGCTTCCCTTTATTTTTTACAATGTCGTGTATGGTTTGGTTACCCACATTATAATGGTTCTTGACAGATTTAATGGATACACCGTTTTTAAGTTTTTGTTTAATTGAAAGCATAACTCTTGCGTTTGCCCATCATTTTCGCGATTTCTAAACAAAAAAAAAAAAAATAGTTACTATAAGAAAAATTCCGACATCCCTGACATAAATAATGAAACAGAATTTCTCCTTTTGCAGTGCGACAACACAACAGTCGATGCGATGCACTAAATCAAACTAAACATTTGGTCTTTTTTTTTTTTTTTGTTTTGAACAGTAGGTGTGAAGACAGCGGGAGTTGCAAGATAATCGGTACACCAATCTGCCAATGAAGACTTATAATGCCGGCTCTTGTCGACTTACAAAATATCTGTTTATACATTTTCTAGTTATTACTTGAATTTTTTTTTTTTTTTTTTTGGAGTCTTGAAGTGTCCCGGTTAATCCAATCCTGGTAAATCGAGAGTCTGCTGTACTTAAATATGGTAATAATAAATGTTGGTAATGTCTTACTGTGTGTTTAATTTATCAATTAAATTTTATTATACGTATCTACAAGAAAATCACATTATATATCTGTTGAAAAAAAGCTGTGAATTAGGGTTGAATTTGAAAGTGTCTGCAATTCTGCCCAGACATGATAGGAGGGAGTATATGATGAGAGTCTTGTCGATCAATTCGGCCCTGAAAAGATTGTGCAAGGCTCAAGGGGTAGAATTTTTTTCTGCCTGGTCTGTACTTGTTAACAGGAGAGACTGCTTCTACAGGGATGGGATACACTTAAATAGAAAGGGTGCAAGAATATTTGCTGATTCTATCAAGGCAGTGTTAGGTGAGTCGGAAAACTGCTAGCTTGGGGGGGAGACAAAGACTAATAGATTAACAGTAGCCACTGGCAGAGATGAAAGATTCTTGCACTGCTTCTATTGGAATGAGCAGAAGCCTGAAAAACAAGATGCAGGATATTTCAGGCTGCTGGGAGTCATTGCGGTACAAGTAAACACATGGGTTGTGTTAGGGTAGCTAAGAATAGATACAGGTGCATGTATACTTGTGTTTACACCAATGCCAGGAGTTTAGATGAATTTGAGGTATTGCTCAAAATATCAAAGGCAAATATTGTTGGGATACCAGAGACGTTGGTGTCACACAGATATATGGAATGCAGAACTGAAATTTTGGGAGTACAACATCTACAGAAGGATAGACAGGATAGGAAGGGAGGAGGGGTTATGCTATTAGTTAAGAAACACATAAAATCCAGGGAAGTGAAGCCAGTCGACATCGCTGGACAGAGCAGTGTCGAGTCAGTTTGGTGTGACATAAGCATTGGGAGATCAAAATTGAGAGTAGGTGTGCAATAGGCCTAATGACTCTGAGTATAATAAGAAACTGTACAGGGAAATAGTGGGCCAGTAAATAAGAGAGTCTTATGATGAGGGATTTTAATTTCCTAGATATTGACTGGAATTTGGGGGCTGGTCACTCACACTATCAAGGCTTTTGTGGATTTATTGGATGATTGTTTTCTACATCAGCTGTTCGGGAGGCAACTAGAGGGAGTAATACTCTTGATTTGATTATCAGTAGTGATTCTTCATGCATTAAAAATCTGCAGATAAATGAACCACTAGGTGGCAGTGATCACAGTGTGCTGAATTGGGATTTACTCAGAGGTAACTGCCATTAGTGGTAAAGGGAAGGGTTATTGCTTTCATAAAGGTGACTACGATGGACTGAGACAGTATTTAAATTCTATACAGTTGGACCAACTGATGATGTTACCAACAGCAAATTCAAAATGGGAAGCATTCAAAGAACTTATCTTGGAAGCTACTAGGCTTTACATACCAACTAAGAAATATTGTTCATGGTTTAGGCCTAAATGGATGTCACATGAGCTAATGAGACATATGACATAGAAGAAAAATGCATGGTATACATACAAATTAACACATGACACAGAAGCCTATGATATACAAGTTGATCTGTAATCAAGTTACAAAGGAGGTTAGGCAGGCAAAGGCAGATTACGAGAAATCGTTGGCAACGGATGCAAAGGAAAACAGCAAAGAGTTCTTTACTTATGTAAACTCTAGAAGGAAGAGAATAAATCAGATTGGTCCACTTGATATCGATGGGTCAACTATTGATGATCCTGCTCATGTAGCTAACAAACTAAATGAATATTTTGCATCGACATTCACACATGAGGAATTATTCAGCAAGGGGAATGCCAGAGGTTTATTCAACTCTGGCAGTAAGCTAGAGAATCTTGTAATAACTGAGAGTAAAGTGGAGGAGAAATTGTTGAAGATAAACACAAGAAAAGCACCTGCGGTGGATGGGATCTATCCAGTTATATTAAAGGAGGCAGCAAAGGAAATAAGCAAACCCTTAGCCATAATTATGAGAGCTTCCTTCGACTCAGGGGAGGTACCTACAGACTGCAGATGTGCAAATGTGATCCCAATTCACAAAGGAGTATCAAAGGCTGACCCAAGTAATTATAGACCTGTGAGTTTATTTTCTGTTCCAGGAAAATTAATGGAGGCACTGGTTAAAGGAGCACTGCAAGATCATCTAGACAAGACTTCAGTTATAGCTCGGACACAGCATGGTTTTGTTAAGGGGAAGTCTTGCCTGACCAATTTAATTGGATACTATGATGCAGTCACAAAAGAACTGGATGCAGGGAATAACTTTGATATTATATACTTGGATCTTAGAAAGGCTTTTGATACTGTTGCACATGGAAGACTGCTGCACAAATTGGAGCAGTGTGGCATTGGAGGCAAATTGCTGCTATGGATAAAGGGGTGGTTGAGGGGGAGAAGACAGAGAGTGGTAATCAATGGACACTGCTCATCGTGGATTAATGTTATTAATGGAGTCTCTCAGGGTTCAGTGTTGGGTCCATTATTGTTTTTTGTATTTATAAATGATATTGATGATGGTGTATCAAGCTTACTGTCCAAGTTTGCAGGTGATATGAAGGTTGGCAGGGTTGTCAAGGACACTACTGACACTATGCTGCTGCAACAGGATCTGGGCCGACCGGGCTAGCCGAGTGGGTAAAGTACCTGCCCGGTAACCCAAAGGTTGCGGGTTCGATTCCCGCCTCGGGCTTGGATCAAAGTACTGAAAAAACCTTGGGAGGTGCAATATGGCCACAGAAGCCGATGCGCCAACAACTACCAAATCAAAAAAAAAAAAAAAAAAAAACAGGATCTGGAAAAGTTGAGCAGATGGGCTGAGAGGTGGCAAATGAAGTTTAACATTGACAAATGTAAAGTACTATGTATGGGGAAACAGCAACCCCAGAGCAAAGTATGAACTCTGTGGTACTACACTGACAATGGTAGAGAATGAAAGGGATGTGGGAGTGGTTGTTTAGACAGATATGAAGTTCTCTGAGCAGTGCAGATGGGCTGCAAGAGTAGCTCATGGTGTATTGTCAATGATATATAGGAATTTTTCTAGGAGGGATAAGGAGGTGATTATTCCCTTGTATAAGGCAATGGTCAGGCCACACCTAGAGTACTGTATACAGGTCTGGAGGCCTCGTTTCAAGAAGGATGTAGAGATGCTGGAACGAGTACAGAGAAGGGCAACATTAGTGAATGGAACAAAGGGGTGCTCTTAGGATGAAAGGCTTAAGTTTTGCAAATTACAGAGTCTGGAGACTAGGCACCAGCGAGGTGATCTGATAAAGGTGTATAAAGCCTTGAATGGTTTGAGCATGTTCAGTGCTGATGGGATTCTGCCTCTTGCTCAGAATAATCACCTGAGAGGGCATAAATTCAAATTGAGGAAAGGCAGATGTAGGATAGGCGTGCGGAAATTTGCCTTTAGCCATCGGGTGGTTGGTAGGTGGAACAGACTTCCATCCCTCGTCGTGGAAGTTGATAGCCTAAATACGTTTATGGCTCAGCTGGACAGGTATTTTGAACGAACAGAGGGGGAAAGTGGAAGTGGTTTTTTTTGGCTGATGCTGCATAAGCTTGCTTTCTTGCATCAAATGCCTCTACTAATGCTAATATGAGGTCAGCCAGTGTTCGCTTATATCTGCGGTTTCAGACATCCCTCGTAGGTCTTGGAAAATATCCCCCATGGATACGGGGGTCTTACTGTAGTTAATTTTGAAATCCTAAAGCTTTTGATTGTTTTGCATAAAGGTTGCTTTCTAAACATGCTTCCATCTTATGAATTGCTGACTGTTTGCTATTGGGTGTGTAGTTTTCTTATTGACTGTTCTCTATAAGTAATTTGCATTATGATGCAAGAAAGCAAGCTTATGCATCATCAGCCAAAAAAAAAAAAAAAAAAACCCTACCATTTCATCCCTCCATTTATTCCAAATTCCTGTCCAGCTCAGCCTTAAATTTATTTAGGTTATCAACTTCCATAACAAAAGATGGAAGTCTGTTCCCTCCAATCAACTATCCGCTGGCTAAAGGTAAATTTCCGCATATCTGTTCTACAATTATCTTTCCTCAATTTGAATCTGTGCCCTCAGGTTCTCAATCTGAGCAAGAGGAAGAATCCCATCAGCATATACACCTCAATCAGGTCACCTCGCAGGTGCCTACTTTCCAGGTGCTGCAATTTGCAGAACTTAAGTCTTTCTTCGTAATAGCACTCCTTTGTTCCCATCACCAATCTTGTTGCCCTTATTTCTACTCGTTCTGGCAAGTCTACATCCTTCCTAAAATGAGGCCTCCAGACCTGTACACAGTACTCTAGGTGTGGCCTGACCAGTGCCTTGTATAACAGGATGATCACACACCTGTCCCTGATAGCAAAATTCCTATATATCATTGATAAGACTCCATGACACGCCCTGGCAAGCCTGTCTGCACTGCTCAGCGAACTTCATATTCGACTGCACAATTACCCCCAGGTCTTTTTCACTTTCCACTTCCCTGAGTGTAATACCACATAGTTGGTAGGTTTCTCTTCGGTTATTGCTACCCATACGCAGTACTTTGACAAATGCAATGTTAAACTTCAGTTGCCCTGCCAACCTTTGTATCATCTGCAAACTTGGACATTAAACCCGATATATATCTTCATCAATATTATTGATAAATATACAAAACAACAATGGTCCTAACACTGAACCCTGAGAATTCCACTAACAACATTTGTCCACGAAGAGCATTGTCCATTGATTACCACTCCCTGTCGTCTCCCACTCAACCCTCCCTTTATCCATTGTAGCAATTTACCCTTAATGCCATCTCTCCAGTTTGTACAGCAGTCTTCCATGTGGAACAGTATTAAAAGCTTTCTTGGAATCCAAGTATATGGTATCACAAATATTTTTGGCATTCAGTTCCTTCGTAACCACTTCATAGTATCCAATCAAATTGGTCAGACAAGACCTCCCTTTAACCAACCCATGCTGTGTCTTAACTAGTACTGCAGTCTTGTCTAGATGATTCCGCAGTGCTTCTTTAACCAGTGATTCCATTATTTTCTCAGAACACAAGTTAAACTAACAGGCCTATAGTTACTTGTTTTGCCTTTTTGAACCCCCTTGTGAATTGGTGATACATTTGCACACCTCCAGTCCATGGGGACTTCCCCTGAGTTAGCATTAGTAGAGGCATTTGATGCAAGAAAGCAAGCTTATGCAGCATCAGCCAAAAAATAAAAAAATAAATAAATAAAATAAATAAAAAAAATAAATAACCACTTCCACTTCACACCCCTCTGTTCGTTTTAAATACCTGTCCAGCTGAGCCTTAAACTTATTTAGGCTATCAACTTCTACGACAAGGGATGGAAGTCTGTTCCACCAACCAACCAACCAACCACCCGCTGGCTAAAGGCAAATTTCCTCACATCTATCCTACATCTGTCTTTCCTCAATTTGAATTTATGCCCTCTCAAGTGATTATTCTGAGCAAGAGGGAGAATCCCATCAGCATTGAGCATACACAAACCATTCAAGGCTTTATACACCTCTATCAGATCACCTCGCTGGTGCCTAGTCTCCAGACACTGTAATTTGCAAAACTTAAGCCTTTCTTCGTACCCCTTTGTTCCATTCACTACTCTTGTTGCCCTTCTCTGTACTTGTTCCAGCAGCTCTACATCCTTCTTGAAATGAGGCCTCCGGGCCTGTATACAGTACTCTAGGTGTGGTGTGACCCTTGCCTTATACAAGGGAATAATCACCTCCTTATCCCTGCTAGAAAAATTCCTATATATCATTGACAATACACCATGAGCTACTCTTGCAGCCCGTCTGCACTGCTCAGAGAACTTCATATCTGCCTGCACAATCACCCCCAGGTCCTTTTCATTCTCTACCACTGTCAGTGTAGTACCACAGAGTTGATACGTTGCTCTGAGGTTGCTGTTTCTCATATGTAGTACTTTACATTTGTCAATGTTAAACTTCATTTGCCACCTCTCAGCCCATCTGCTCAACCTCTCCAGATCTGTTGCAGTAGCATAGTGTCAGTAGTGTCCTTGACAACCCTGCCAACCTTCATATCGTCTGCAAACTTGGACATTAAGCTTGATATACCATCATCAATATCATTTATAAATACAGAAAACAATACAGATAAATACAATAAATACAGAGTTCAAGGTAGCTCTCATATTATGGCTAAGGATTTTCTTATTTCCTTTGCCTCTAATATAACTGGATAGATGGCTCTAACTTTTCCACTAATATGGTGGTCTCCACTGTTCAGTTTTTTTTTCTCTCTCTTTTTCTTGTATATTAATGACCTTCCACTGACTGAAAATCCCATTTATAGTTCTGCTGATGAGTGATGAGTATGCTACATCCTGCCCTCCAATTTATGAAAACTTTTCCTGCACAAATAGCTTTGATTTCTCAAATATTCCCCATCAAGTCCTTAAATGCCAATTTCCAGGTAATTCTTCAGTGAAGCAAAGAAAACTTAGTTACTTTTAATCCCTCGAAAATTCACTCTTGTCGTTTTCTTGAAAAAAAGTCTTGTTGCTTTGCTTGTCTTTGAGGATACTTAGTTTTCTAGACATTGCGACATATCTCTACTAGGAATTACCATAAATTCTAATGTCTTGTGCATCACTATATTCACTAATATTGCTTCTTCTGCATCCAAAAAACTCAAGTTTCTTTCTTTTCGCTCAATATTACTTTTCTTCTAAAGAGTTACTCTCTATGTACAAATCTGAAATCTGCTCTTCTGTGTAATATCGACCCATATTAACTTGCAGTTATGCTCAAGCTTGTGGACTCCATTCAGAGGAGGGCTTTCAGGTTAATTAATGACCCATTTCTTAGTTTCTTCACTCTCGTATTGATGTTCAGGTTATGCTGCATGACTTTTTTATAGATACAGTGCAGCCAATAGATATAATGTGCCTAGATATAATGATACAGTGCAATAGATATAATGTGCCTCTTTATACCACAGTTTTGGCTATACTATGGGTATGATCATGTACCCCAAAATTAATTATGAAAACAAAAAGTAGTCTGTTCAGAGGACTAGCAATTTGATATTGGAAACTAAAGTGAATACAGTACTGTATATACTCATACTGTACATCCTACTACCATATTTCAGAGGGGAAATTAGTTAAAAATTGGCTGTATATTTGTTTCAAATGTATTCTGTTGCATAGTAATTTTTGTAAACAGGACTGTTTTAATTATTGTCGACACTCGGTTTCTCCCCACAGCTAGAGATGCAATAAAAGAGTACCAGTGGAATTCTAACTACAAACAGGTACTTCTGGAGGGAAATATGGCTACCATTTGTCGAGTTTATTATATTAGTTACAAAGTAAATTTTTGTAAGAAACAGCACATGACATCCTTTCTTCGAGTAGAAGTTACACTCAGGATAGCAAAACCTGCTAAGGGCTAAATTAGACAAAAATATTCATGAATCAAAGTGATTTATGAAGAAATTGTGTGACTACACTTCAGCACTATGATAGGACAGACAGTTTTTTGTTTTCATCTAGTTTGCTCAAAACAGTAAATTCTAGGGCATCAGAAATAAATACATGCCTAAATCAGTAGGAACTGAAGTAATGACCACCAAAAGAAAAAAATTGTACAGTTGAAGAAAAGTAAAAGATAATCAAAAGAGTTGAGTGGTGAAACAAAATGCAGTATATTTTACAAGCGTGGAATTTCAGAAGGAACAGTCCACGGTTGGATGAAAAAAGAAAAATTTCATTCATTAGCATTAGTACAGGCATTTGATGCAAGAAAGCAAGCTTATGCAGCATCAGCCAAAAAAAAAAAAAAAAAAAAAAAAACCACTTCCACTTCACCCCTCTGTTTGTTCAAAATACCTGTCCAGCTGAGCCTTAAACTTATTTAGGCTATCAACCTCCACGACAAGGGATGGAAGTCTGTTCCACCAGCCAACCACCCGCTGGCTAAAGGCAAATTTCTGCATGTCTGTCCTACATCTGTCTTTCCTCAATTTGAATTTATGCCCTCTCAGGTGATTATTCTGAGCTAGAGGAAGAATCCCATCAGCATTGAGCATGCTCAAACCATTCAAAGCTTTATACACCTCTATCAGATCACCTCGCTGGTGCCTACTCTCCAGACACTGTAATTTGCAAAACTTAAGCCTTTCTTCGTAAGAGCACCCCTTTGTTCCATTCACTAATCTTGTTGCCCTTCTCTGTACTCGTTCCAGCAGCTCTACATCCTTCTTGAAATGAGGCCTCCAGACCTGTATACAGTACTCTAGGTGTGGCCTGACCATTGCCTTATACAAGGGAATAATCACCTCCTTATCCCTGCTGGAAAAATTCCTGTATATCATTGACAATACTCCATGAGCTACTCTTGCAGCCCGTCTGCACTGCTCAGAGAACTTCATATCCGCCTGCACAACCATCCCCAAGTCCCTTTCATTCTCTACCACTGTCAGTGTAGTACCACAGAGTTGATACGTTGCTCTGGGGTTGCTGTTTCCCATGTGTAGTACTTTACATTTGTCAATGTTAAACTTCATTTGCCACCTCTCAGCCTATCTGCTCAACCTTTCCAGATCCTGTTGCAGCAGCATAGTGTCAGTAGTGTCCTTGACAACCCTGCCAACCTTTGTGTCGTCTGCAAACTTGGACATTAAGCTTGATATGCCATCATCAATATCATTTATAAATACAGAAAACAATAATGGGCCCAACACTGAGCCCTGAGGGACTCCACTAATAACATTAGTCCATGATGAGCAGTGTCCATTGATTACCACTCTCTGTCTTCTCCCCCTCAACCACCCCTTTATCCATAGCAGCAATTTGCCTCCAATGTCACACTGCTCCAATTTGTGTAGCAGTCTTCCATGTGCAACAGTATCAAAAGCCTTTCTAAGATCCAAGTATATAATATCAAAGCTATTCCCTGCAACCAGTTGTTTTGTGACTGCATCATAGTATCCAATCAAATTGGTCAGGCAAGACTTCCCCCTTAACAAAACCATGCTGTGTCCGAGCTATAACTGAGGTCTTGTCTAAATGATCCTGCAGTGCTTCTTTAACCAGTGCCTCCATTAATTTTCCTGGAACAGAAGTTAAGCTCACAGGTCTATAATTACTTGTCAGCCTTTGATCCTCCTTTGTGAATTGGGGTCACATTTGCACATTTCCAGTCTATGGGTACCTCCCCCGAGTTCAAGGAAGCTCTCATAATTATGGCTAAGGTTTGCTTACTTCCTTTGCTGCCTCCTTTAATATAACTGGATAGATCCCATCCACCCCAGGTGCCTTTCTTGTGTTTATCTTCAACAATTTCTCCTCCACTTTACTCCCAGTTATTTCAAGATTCAGTAATTTACTGCTAGAGTTGAATACACCTCTGGCATTCCCCTCGCTGAATAACTCCTCATGTGTGAATGTCGATGCAAAATATTCATTTAGTTTGTTAGCTACCTGAGCAGGATCATCAACAGTTGACCCATCAATATCAAGTGGACCAATCTGATTCATCCCCTTCCTTCTAGAGTTTACATAAGTAAAGAACTCTTTGCTGTTTTTCTTTGCATCCCTTGCCAAGGATTTCTCGTAATCTGCCTTCGCCTGCCTAACCTCCTTTGTAACTTGGTTGCATATCAACTTGTATCTATCATAGGCTTCTGTGTTGTGTTAATTTGTAAGTATCCCATGTATTTTTCTTCTCTGCCATATGCCTCATTAGTTCATCTGACATCCATTTTGGCCTAAACCTTGAACAATATTTCTTAGTTGGTATGTAAAGCCTAGTAGCTTCCAAGATAAGTTCTTTGAATGCTTCCCATTTTGAATTTGCTGTTGGTAACATCATCAGTTGGTCCCACTGTATAGAATTTAAATACTGTCTCAGTCCATCGTAGTCGCCTTTACGGAAGCAATAACTCTTCCCTTTACCCCTAATGGTAGTTACCTCTTTGAGTAAATCCCACTTCAGTACACTGTAATCACTGCCACCTAGTGGTTCATTTATCTGCAGATTTTTAATGCATGAAGAATCACTGCTGATAATCAAATCAAGAGTATTACTCCCTCTGGTTGCCTCCCGAACATGCTGATGTAGAAAACAATCATCCAATAAATCCACAAAAGCCCTGCTAGTGTGTGAGTGACCAGCCCCCAAATTCCAGTCAATATCTGGGAAATTAAAATCTCCCATTATAAGACTCTCTGATTTACTGGCCCACTCTATTTCCCTGTACAGTTTCTTATTATACTCATCAGTGTCATTAGGCCTATAGCACACTCCTACTCTCAATTTTGATCTCCCAATGCTTATGTCACACCAAACTGACTCAACACTGCACTGTCCAGCGATGTCGACTGGCTTCACTTCCTTGGTTTTTGTGTTTTTAACTAATAGCATAACCCCTCCTCCCTTCCTATCCTGTCTATCCTTTCTGTAGACATTGTACTCCCCAAATTCCAGTTCTGCATCCCTTGTATCTGTGTGACACCACGTCTCTATCCCAACAATATCTGCCTTTGATGTTTTGAGCAATACCTCAAATTCATCAAATTTGTTTACTAAACTCCTAGCATTGGTGTACACGCAAGTATACCTGCACCTGTTTCTATTCTTTGCTACCTAACACAACCCATGTGTTTACTTGTACCGCAATGGCTCCCAGCAGTCTCTGAAATATCAAGCATCTTGTTTTTCAGGCTTCTGCTCATTCTAATAGAAGCAGTGCAAGAATCTCTTTCACCTCTGCCAGTGGCTACTGTCAATCTATTGGTCTTTGTCTCCCCCAAGCTAGCAGTTTTCCGACCCACCTAACACTGCCTCGATAGCATCAGCAAATATTCTTGCACCCTTTCTATTTAAGTGTATCCCATCCCTGTAGAAGCAATCTCTCCTGTTAACAAGTACAGTCCAGGCTGAAAAAAATTCTACCCCTTGAGCCTTGCACAATCTTTCCAGGGCCAAATTGATCGACAAGGCTCTCATCATATACTCCCTACTATCGTGTCTGGGCAGAATTGCAGACACTTTCAAATTCAACCCTAATTCTCGGCTTTTGTTCAACAGTGACCTGTACTTGTTAAGTAATTCTGCCCGTCTCCTACTTTTTTTTGTCCATAGAAGATGAAGCAGGCCTTCAAAGAAACAAAACTAGACTGTGTGTAAACAGTGATCTTGACCGGTGTTTATACAGGTGGTTTTTGCTGAACCACAGTGAAGGAGTACCAGTAAATGGGGTAATTTTGATAGCTGAGGCATTCAAATTTCATAAGCTACTTGGTGGAGATGATGAACACATTTAAAGCTTCTGAAGGGCAGCTTTGGAGATGCAAGGCTTGTCATGAGATATCCCAGGTTAGTCTTGTAGTTGAACTGTGATGAAACAGTGCTATACTATAAACTTCTTCCCGACAAGTTTCTGGATATTAAAAAGACACCCAACAAAGCGTATATAAAAACTAATAAAGAGCAAACAAGACTGGAAATTACGAGCTAAAGTCATTTGTGGATCGGTAAAAGTTGAAGTTCTTGGTGTTTTAAGCACATCAGCATGAAAACTATATCCATGATATATAAGATTAGCTCCAGCATTTGGAAGATGAGTGATTTTTTGCCACATAGTATGAAAATGAGTTTATACAATCAGTGAGATGCCACTTT
Source organism: Mastigoproctus giganteus (assembly GCF_048544385.1). Taxonomy (NCBI): domain Eukaryota; kingdom Metazoa; phylum Arthropoda; class Arachnida; order Uropygi; family Thelyphonidae; genus Mastigoproctus; species Mastigoproctus giganteus. Next base: position 186,644,746 of record NC_143578.1, read on the forward strand.
TTCCCCAACAAATTTGAAGAAAAGACTTACTGTTGGATCACCTACCAGCTAACCCTTTGTCTGATGACCTGAAATTGAAAGATGGCAAGATTAGTCGCATTTCTGTTAAGGAACACACTGCACTAATTCAGCCTGTGGAGAAGGGAATTATTTCAGTCTTCAAAGCCTATTGTGTGAGATACTTGTTGGTATTGTGAAACTCAGAAATTGAAGTTTTGAATTTCTGAAAATATCAATACTGAAAGCAGTTGCATACATTATTGGTTTAGTGGGGTAGGGGGAAGTAAGCTCAACAGCAATTAAAAACTGCTGGAATCACTAATACTCTTGAATTAATATCATTTTCAGAACAAGAAGCAAAGGCTTTTTCTAATGTACTTCGTGGCAGTCTTGGAGCAAATGACCTGGCCACTTTCATCTAGGTGGATGCAGAAGCTCCAGTTGCAAATTACCTGAGTAAAGAAGAAATTGCAGTGATGTAACCTTTAATACTGGGTCTTTTTGACTGTATACTAATAAAACAAAGTATTTATTTACTAAGTAAAGTGTATTTATATTAAAGCTGGGAAAAAATGGTAACTTTTTTTGGCTATAACATGCTTTGCTTGTTGTGCTGTATGTTGATGGTTACTGTTTCTAAATTCATTTCTGTAATTTTCTTTAAGACCAATTTCTTCTTTCTTCCAAACCAATCTGAACATGTGCCACAACCAGTCAGCATCCATTTATTGTCAAACTCCATACCCACAACTTTTTCTCTTCCTTTTCCCTTCTACTTAAGTTTTCTGGAACAACCTTCTTTCAAATGTATTTCCCAAAAAGGCTATTCCTATATTTGGTTTTTGCAATATAATAGGAAAATCCAGTTTTGCATAAACAAGTTGTAGGGAAAGGAAGCAATACTTGAACTGCACATTTAGCCACATTGGGGTATTTTCTTTTAGTCTACTCTAAAACTTTGGTTTAAAGTCAGAAATCAAATTAGTTAGGCCTTTGTAATCATGCGCAGTAAAGTAGACTGGTTTGGCTGTAATTATAAATCAATTTTGGAAGAGTGGGAAAAAAAGTCAGACTGCATTTAAGAATATGACTACCACTTTTTTTTTTTTTTTATAAAAATGCTAATTTGCACCTGTTTTTGCTAATTTGCACCTGGTGCTACCTAATTTTTTTGCATGTAATGGAATTTATTTCTCTAAGCTCTTGATATAAAACCAATTAGAGAATTGGTGCCGTTAGATACTCACTAGCATCACCAGGTCCTGCATTAGCCAACTGGGGTAATGCAGGACCTGTCAGTTGACTTGCATGAAAAAGTTGTGCACTTTTTATTTTTGGTTGAAGGTTAATGACTGAAACTTTCTGTACTTTATATATACCTAATTTTATTCAGGGTGTTTTTGAAGTGATATTTTAAGTTTTTCACTGAGCAATTGCTTGCAAGAACCTGACAGGTCTTGCACGGCAATTTTTTTTTTTTCGAACTTTTTCTCTAGCACACTACCCCTCACTGGTGATGTTCCTATTTTTAAATTTAGTTGAACCATTGCTGTTCTAGTTTAACTGTTTCTTAGATGAAAGTAGCATTATTAGTTTAACCCATGTCCTAGGCATAACAACGAATAAAACCTAATGGATTAAAATAAAAGTAGTGTCCACTGTTATAGTTCAAGGAAATGCACCAGACATGCTCTGTAACCATACTGATTTTCTGAATAAAGCATAATCTCATCTTTGGGAAGATATTTCATAATTCAGATAATTTTTCTTTTTCAGAATAATTATCTGAGAACATGTAATCAAAAAAACACCAAAAAAAAAAAAAAAAAAAAGTTTGCTGTTGCATCACTGTGATCCTTGTAATTATTTTTCAAAGTTTCAATTGATGAGAAATACTCAGTCAGGTTTTCAGTATCACGTTTTTATATAAAGGTACCGAAACTTGTATACAGCAAATCAGATTGTTTTATATTTCATTTATTACATAAAAATTATTTTTATCAGTTATTTACTTTGTAAAACATCATTGGTGGTATCTTCATTTGCAGTGTATGAGTATTGGAAAACTAAGAAATAGTAATGCAAAAAGTTAGTATAAAACATAAACAATATATATTTTATTATATATTTATTTTTCTTTTGTGTTGTTGAATTTGAATATTTTGAATTAAGAAATATTTCTGGATACTAAGTGGGAAAAAAAAGCACAGGTATAATCAAGAAATATGCACACATCTGTAACTTTGAATTTAAACATGCCAAATAATTTTATCAACTCTAAAATTAAAGTGCCTAATAGATTCTTGTTTATTATATTTTGTGCCCTAAGTGTAATAGTAAATGAATAAAATTTACTATATGCACATATGTAAGCAGAAATATTTGTGCAAATTTCATGCTCTTAACCATTGTCTTTACTAGAAAATAGAAGGGACTATTAATTTCATGTTTATATTTTATAGCAGTAACTTCTTTTTTCACTTTTAGGAGAAGTGATTTTTTTTGTTTTTCTTTTAAATAATTTGTAAAAAATGCAGCATTTTTAAATTTATTTTTTCTAAATTAAAAAATAAAAGTGACTCAATTAACAAATTAGGTTATATATTGCAAGCAGAATTCAGGAAATCCAAAGGCTTTAACAAAGTTTGTGCCCTTATGGGTAATGTGATCCTCATTGCCCAAAATTGGTGTATAAACAGTGCTGGTTTAATAAACTAATGCTAAAAGGCAGTAAATATGAACTGTAGTTTCTGTCATGGTGAAATTTTTAATTTTAAGTTCAAATTAAAAGTCAATTTTTATTTTTGTCAGTAAGTGGCATTTAAAATTTATCTTAGTTTCTGTTTTTTTGAATCAGTTGTATAATTCTCTTTCCAAATTGGGAGGCATACCACTTAGGTGCTGGGTTGGTCACACCTGGGTAGAAATAGTTACTGAGGTCTTTTACAAAGCCCTTTGAACACTTGGTAAAAAGCGACCACGGAGAGCTTTTTTTTTTTTGCTCATGTTGATGATATTGATATCTGTTATTCAAGCAGCTTTATTATATAATAACCCCCCCCCCCAACTCTTCCATCATGCATTCTGATTGTCTTTTGAAGTTATGGGCATCATGTTGAATCCAGTCTTCCTTACATATTAGCTACAGCTCTAAAACAGCATTTGCAGGCTTAGCCACCAGATAGTTCAGACCAAACTGTCTAGGAGGCATCTTTACTATTGAATACATCACAAATAGTCAAACTAATAGGATAAACTTATCTGTGAAAAGATTTAAACCTCCCAAACTTCCTCATTAATTTCACCAATATGTGCTCTCAGTTCCAGTCTTAGTGAGGGCCATTTCCACTTAGTGTGCCAGGTCCCACTTATTTCTCTGACAGAATCCAGTTATCGGTTGATTCAACTGCTGTTCATCTCAGTTGCCCTAATTATTTGCTGCAAAGGTGGTACTTGTCCATTGTGATATTCCCCGTCAGAGACTTGGTAATTTCCTCTTTTTGATCTTCTCTGGCTTAAAATCTCTCTACCACATTATGTTAAATTCATCTGTTGCCTCTGTCGTTCTCCCAACTCCACTAATCAATTGGAACTCTGACTTTCTCTCTTTGAAACTTCATTTTTTCCAGTCCAACTTTCCTAACAGTGAGGTGATTTTATTGTTCACAACTCCAGCTGGCTTTGGTTTTCTAGTCACATGGACCAGATGCTGAAGCTTCTGCAATTACTAATGACCTCACATAGATTAATCATTTACCTACCAAAATACCAGACAATTCAAACCACATAGCCAACACTCTTGATCTTTTTTTCACTAACTACACTTCCAAGTATATAGTCAAGGTGAGCAGTCTTCTGCTCATCTTGGATCATAACTTTGTAATGGTCTTTTCTCCAATGGTGCCTTTCTCATTAGCATTGGTTGAGGCATATGATGAAAGCTTATAGAGCATCAGCCAAAAAAAAAAAAAACTCTTCCCATTTCACCCATCCAGTCACTCCAAATGTTTGTCTAGTTCAGCCTTAAATTTATTTAAGCTATTAACTTCCACAACAACAGATGGAAGTCTGTTCCAGCAATCAGCTACCTGCTGTCTAAAGGCAAACTTCTGCACATCTATTCTACAACTGTCTTTCCTCAGTTTGAATCTATGTCCCCTAAGGTTCTTAATCTTAGCAAGTGGAAGTATCCCATCAGCATTGAGCCTGCTGAAACTGTTCAACGGCTTGTACACCTCATTCAGATCACCTTGCAGGTGCCCAGTCTCCAGATGCTTCAACTTACAGAATTTAAGCATGACTACCCATAAGAAGTTGAAACAAGTTTTTGGTGACAATGCTTTAGGCCAGATGCAGACCTACTACTAGTTTAACAGTTTTAAAAATGGTTGAATGTCAGTTGATGACGACGATCGCTCTGGGCATCCATCATCGAGCACCACCCTGGAAAATGTAAAAGTTCGGGAGGCGACCGTGAAGACCTCAGGCAAAAACCATCCATGACATTTGTGGTATTGTATTACTATTGTACGGCATGTGTCAGCAGATTTTGTCAGACAAGTTGAACATGAGGATTGTGGCTAAGTTCGTGCCACGGTTACTGAATGAAGACCAAAACCAGCATCACATGGAACTTAGCAGAGATCTTCAAGAATGGGCCAGGAGTGATCAAAGCTTCCTTTCTATGGTCATCTTTGGACCATTTCAAGAAGCTTGGCATCTTTTTCATATCAGATCCTTATGCTTGGATACAGTATTCCAAATGCAGCTCTACAATTGCTTTATACAGGTGATGAGAGTTGGGTATGACCCAGAAACCAAGCAACAATCATCCCAGTGGAAGAGCCCATCTTCACCCCAACCAAAGAAAGCCTAGCAAGTGAGGAGCAATGTTAAAGTCCATGCTGATCGGTTTTTGGGACATTGACTGGATTATCCTTAAGTAATTCGTCCCTCCTGGCCAGACCGTCAATGCAAAGTTCTACTGTGACATCCTTAAGCAGTTAATGGAAACAGTCAGAAGGAAATGAAATGTCCAGAAGTGGCACATAAAGATTGATTCTCCATTGGATAATGAAAGAGAAAAATGCTTATTTGTACTCCAATTAATAATTTAATAATATTTATAAAAAATTAATTCCAACTAAACTACAAAATGCAAATAATCCTTTTTAAAAGACTATTTTTAACAAAAGCATTCTTAACCTCTAGATGGCACGTTTTTTGTATTTTATGCACCAAAAACAGTAAAACTTTTAAATATCTATTAGAATATGTCAGTTTTAATGTGCCTGCAATAAAATGTTTTATCTACAATTATTTTTTAATTGGAAAAGTTTAGCCTTAAAAATTCTTTACTTTAAGTTAAGTTAAAAAAAAAAAACAAAAAAAAACCTGTTATGGTAATGTAAAATTGTGGTTTCCTCCCTTTTCTGCTTATCTATCCAGAATAAATATTTAAAGTTTCTTATTTTTAAATTCTCTTTGCCCAGAAAAGCGTCTGTAAATGCTATGCACCCCTGGTGGTTTTTTTGCAGCTGCTAGACAGTTAAGATAATTTTACTACTGTGGTTTTGGTTTAAAAATTTCACTTTTTGAAGTAACAAAACATTCCATTACTTCCTTTGTTTTTGGTTGATTGAATTTTTCTCAGTTTCAGATGCATAATTTTCCTTAATTTTTGATGCCATATACTATAAGTTAATATTAAACTGATGTAAAATTTTGTTGTGGTTTTTGTAATTTATTTATTTTTTTATTTTATTTAGCAAATGACAATTGTACTTGTTGATGAAGACTAACAGTGATTTTGCATATTTTCTGGTGAGTGAGCTTGAATGTGGATAAATTTTATTTGTAAATTTCAGTTTTTCTTTTTTTCAGTGTGCTATTTATTTTATCTTAAGTATACTAGTTTGCATTTTATTTGAACTGCTTTGCCATTGTATAGTGAGATTTTTTTGAGGATTGTGTGAAGAGACTGCATTCTAGTGAAAAATAGCACCTTGCTCATCATTTTTGCTTGGTCTGCTACTGTGATAAGTATTAGTACCAGCTGTATAGTGCAAGGAAGTCAGGCTTTTGCTGCACTGGCCAAAAAAAAAAAAAAAAAAAACCCTTAAAACATAAATAATAATAATAAAAAAAGAAAGTAGATAAGAAAATACAAAACAAATCATGTGCTTCCCTCCTTGCTTAGGTAACTATCCAGTTCAGCTTTGAATTTATTCAAACTGTGCATCAACTACTTGTGGTGGCAATTCCAATAACAGTTGAGATCCCACTTTCATTCATTTGAATAACCTTCTCATTGCCTTATAGCCTTATAAACCCCAGTCAAGTCTCCTCTAAGGTGCCTGGTTGCCAAGCTCTGTAGCACACATAATCGAAGTCTTACCTTGTATGGTCACCCTTGTGCTGATCTTGCCATGTGAGTTTGTCCATCTTTGTACCCTTTCAAGAATCTTGGTGTCTTTTTCAGATGAGGTCCCTCTGCTTGGACACAGTATTCCTAATGCAGTCTTACAGTTGCCTTATAGGATTATGATCTTCCTATCTCTGCTGGATATTATTCGATAAATAAATGATAGGACACCATGGGGTTACCTGACCACCTGTTTACACTACACTGCTCAGAAAATTTCTTATCTGCCCATATCATAAATCTCAACTCTTCCTCTGATGTTTTTAATTCACTCCCATCAAGAGTATGATTCATTTTGAGATGGCTATTCCCCAAGTTTAACACCTGGCATTTTGCTGTATTAAAACTAAGGTGCCACTTCTGACCATTCTTGAAGCTGTTCAAGTCATATCCCAAAGGAGTGCTGCTTGACACTGGTCATTAACGACTCTACCAAGCTTTATTGTTTGCGAATTTTGACATAATGACCTTTATCCCTTCACTGATGTTGTTTATGAAAATCAGAAACGCCGCCCATTCCGTCTGCATGTGGACACACATCATACTTTTCACAATCTTCTGGTCTGTAGATTACTCCCACTGTATTCCTCTGTTTCCACTGAACTTACACCAAACTGGTTCTGTGAAGGTCTAACTTCTGACGTAGCAAAACTCTTTTCATACGCTGCTTTTGATAAGCATGATCTCACCATCCTTTCTGTCCTCCCTATCCTTCCTAAATATTTTATACACACCATATTAGAAGTCATCATTCCTAATTTCTGGGTGACATTATGTTTCTGTTAGCTCTATTACAGCGTTTCCCAAAAGGGGTGCCATGAGGTAAAATTAAGAGTTGCGTGAGGTAAAATAAAATTTAAAAACATTTTACACATTAAAAGTTCAAAATATTGTAGGTACGTTTATATCTGGCAGACGAGACAATGTTTGGGTCAGGTTGCTTTTACTGCACAGCTTGTGTACTGAACTGCCTTTGTAATTGTAATCCAAAATCTGTACATTACATAGACTATACTACTGCATCTTCATACCTAAATACTATTAAACTAGTAAACTAAATACTAGTAAACGACGTGCAAACGGCTGTGATTGGTTACGCTCCGTGTTTTGGATTTGTATTTCTCATGGTGGGAAACTGTCCTCAGTGTCAGTAAACGCAGTAGTCGCAACGTGGTTACACTTGCTGTTTGCACACCTGTATAAACCTGTTCGATATTTTTATATTCTGTATAAACCTGTTTGATATTTTTATCAATCTGTGCATTTCAATCATCCGCTTTGTAAATAAGTTGAATGTTATAAGCAAACTTTAAATTATTTACATTTAAATTCACCATGAATTTGGACTGTTGGTTAAAAGAAGGAACTTTAAAGAAAAAAAATTATTACTACTTCAAATTGTTCGGCATTTACAGCATGTGAGAAAGAAGATACAGCAAGCATAAATCAAGAAAACAGGTCCGAAGGAGTTGAATCTTCTGTTCCTGAATTTGCAGAGAAAAGGGACAAGTCAAAGAAAAAGCGAGAAGCACCCGATTTTCTCAAACTAAGAAACGAAAATATGATGACAGCTATTTGTCATTTGGATTCACACGTGTCGGTATTGAACATTGTCCTGAAGCACAATGCCTACTTTGCAAGAAATATTACCAAACATTCGTTAGCACCTGCTAAATTACGTCGTCATTTTGAGCAAAACCACTCGGAGTACAAAGATAGACATTGCCTATTTTAAGCGAAAGCTTGAGGAATATGACAAGGCTAAACGATTCATGACAAAAAAATTTAAAGCTGAAAACGAAAACGCCACAGAGGCTTCTTACAGAATGAGTTATTGCATAGCACTCACCGGAGAAGCGCACACAATTGGGGAATCGCTGATAAAACCATATGCAAAAGATAGTGTCCTGTGTGTTAAGTGTGGAGTCATAAAAAAGTTGAAGCTGTGCCACTTTACAAAAACAATTTTGCGTCGTATTCGTAATCTTGCTGATGACATCCAGACAGAACTCATTTTTCAGCTGCATCAATGTGATGGGTACTCACTGCAATTAGACAAGTCCACTGATGTTGCAGGTCTTGCAATTTTGCAGGTTTTTGTAAGATATGATTTTTGACAAAGGGATCAAAGAAGACTTGCTTCTAAGTGAAAGTTTACAAACTCATACCACTGGTGAGAACATCTTTAACTGTATCCATAATTTTATGAACACACAGTATAAGTTAGGACAAATGTGTAGATGTGTGCAGTGATGGCACCAAAGCAATGGTCAGAAAAGTGGCAGGTGCTGTTGACACAAATAAAAAAAAATGTAGCAAAAAACTGCACCAATAGGCAAGAACTGTGTTCTTCAGACATTTACTGGTAGCTAAAAATATTTCAATCACACTTAAAACTATGCTAGACAAAGCGGTCCAGATTATTAATTTTATTAAAATTGGACCATTACAGTCAATTATTTAGAATTATCTGTGAAGATATGGGTGATCACCACTCGGCCCTGCTTTTGCATACAGAAGTCCAGTGGCTGTCAGGAGGTAAATAATGTTATAATGTTTGAATTGCAGTTATAATGTTTGAATTTATAATTCAATTATAATGTTTTAATGTTTGAATTGTTATAATGTTTGAATTGCAGCAAGAGTTGCCATATTTTCTGGATCATAAATTTTGATTATCTGATCGATTAATAAACATTTCATGGTTATCCAAAATTGTATATCTTCCAACATATTCACAAAATTAAATGAAGTATGTTTATCACTCCAAGGAAAAAACGTAACAATTTTTAACTCAAGAGATAAACATTTTCACCGTCTCATAAGTTGCAGTTTTGGATCTCGGCTGTGGAGCAAAATAACTTGGACTATTTTTCACCACTTTAAGTATTTTCTTGAAGAAACCTAACTTGAAGAAATTCACAGTGACATTGCAGATCATCTTCACAATTTACACACATCTATTAATCAGTCTTTTCCATCCTTGGATGAAAAAAATGACTGGGTTCAAAATCCATTCATACAAGATAAACCAGCCAGGTTTTCTGACATTAGATTTTGAAAATTTGATCGATATTACTTCTGGCAGTCAACTAACACAAAAATTTAAAGAAATTTCTCTTATTGCTTTTTGGGCTGATTTCAAGTAAAGAATACCCTGAGTTGTCACGGTGGGCAATCAAAGTACTGTTGCCATTAAGTGTAAAAAAAAAAAAAAAAAAAAAAATTTTTTTTTTTTCCCTCCCTGACATGCACGTTGTATACAGGGCGGCTGCATTTATTTATGGGACATGAAAGAAGACAAAATGTGTAGTTGCCTTCCCCCTGAAAAAAAATTTAACTTCCAATTTAAAGATATTTGCCCTTGAAAATTTGGTATGCCAGGTTACAGTGCGGTCAGACGATGAGCCTCTTCTGAGCATAATAAACCCATGTATCAAAATTTGGAAAGTTTTAATTTTATTTTAAACTGGATACATATATTTTAGACAACCTAGCATATTTTAACCTGTTACAGTGCATTTTCAATAAGAGTATATGGGTTGGCATTAGAGTGGTGTTAGCATTAGTAGAGGCATTTGATGCAAAAAAGCAAGCTTATGCAGCATCAGCCAAAAAAAAAAAAAAAAAAAAAAGGAAAAAAAGAAAAAATAACCACTTCCACTTCACCTCTCTGTTTGTTTGAAATACCTGTCCAGCTGAGCCTTAAACTTATTCAGGCCATCAACTTCCACAACAAGGGATGGAAGTCTGTTCCATCAACCAACCACCCGCTGGCTAAAGGCAAATTTCCTCACGTCTATCCTACATCTGTCCTTCCTCAATTTGAATTTATGCTCTCTCAGGTGATTATTCTGAGGAAGAATCCCATCTGCATTGAGCATGCTCAAACCATTCAAGACTTTATACACCTCTATCAGATCACCTCGCTGGTGCCTAGTCTCCAGACTCTGTAATTTGCAAAACTTAAGCCTTTCATCCTAAGAGCACCCCTTTGTTCCATTCACTAATTTTGTTGCCCTTCTCTGTACTCGTTCCAGCATCTCTACATCCTTCTTGAAACGAGGCCTCCAGACCTGTATATACAGTACTCTAGGTGTGGCCTGACCATTGCCTTATACAAGGGAATAATCACCTCCTTATCCCTCCTAGAAAAATTCCTATATATCATTGACAATACACCATGAGCTACTCTTGCAGCCCGTCTGCACTGCTCAGAGAACTTCATATCTGTCTCCACAACCACCTCCAGGTCCCTTTCGTTCTCTACCACTGTCAGTGTAGTACCACAGAGTTGATACGTTGCTCTGGGGTTGCTGTTTCCCATGTGTAGTACTTTACATTTGTCAATGTTAAACTTCATTTGCCACCTCTCAGCCCATCTGCTCAACCTTTCCAGATCCTGTTGCAGTAGCATAGTGTCAGTAGTGTCCTTGACAACCCTGCCAACTTTCGTATCGTCTGCAAACTTGGACATTAAGCTTGATATACCATCATCAATATCATTTATAAATACAGAAAACAATAATGGACCCAATACTGAACCCTGAGGGACTCCACTAATAACATTAGCCCACGATGAGCAGTGTCCATTGATTACCACTCTCTGTCTACTCCCCCTCAACCACCCCTTTATCCATATCGGCAATTTGCCTCCAATGCCACACTGCTCGAATTTGTGCATCAGTCTTCCATGAGCAACAGTATCAAAAGCCTTTCTAAGATCCAAGTATATAATATCAAAGTTATTCCCTGCATCCAGTTCTTTTGTGACTGCTTCATAGTATCCAATCAAATTGGTCAGGCAAGACTTCCCATTAACAAAACCATGCTGTGTTCTGAGCTATAACTGAAGTCTTGTCTAGATGATCTTGCAATGCTTCTTTAACCAGTGCTTCCATTAATTTTCCGGGAACAGAAGTTAAACTAACAGGTCTGTAATTACTTGTGTCGCCCTTTGATCCTCCTTTGTGAATTGGGGTCACATTTGCACATCTCCAGTCCATGGGTACTTCCCTTCAGTCCAAGGAAGCTCTCATAATTATGGCTAAGGGTTTGCTTACTTCCTTTGCTGCCTCCTTTAATATAACTGGATAGATCCCATCCACCCCCAGGTGCTTTCTTGTATTTATCTTCAACAATTTCTCCTCCACTTTACTCTCAGTTATTACAAGATTCTCTAGCTTACTGCCAGAGTTGAATACACCTCTAGCATTCCCCTCACTGAATAACTCCTCGTGTGAATGTCGATGCAAAATATTCATTTAGTTTGTTAGCTACCTGAGCAGGATCATCAACAGTTGACCCATCAATATCAAGAGGACCAATCTGATTCATCCCCTTCCTTCTAGAGCTTACATAAGTAAAGAACTCTTTGCTGTTTTTCTTAGCATCCCTTGCCAAAGATTTCTTGTAATCTGCCTTCGCCTGCCTAACCTCCTTTGTAACTTGGTTACAGATCAACTTGTATCTATCATAGGCTTCTGTGTCACGTGTTAATTTGTATGTATCCCATGCATTTTTCTTCTCTGCCATATGTCTCATTAGTTCATCTGACATCCACTTAGGCCTAAACCTTGAACAATATTTCTTAGTTGGTATGTAAAGCCTAGTAGCTTCCAAGATAAGTTCTTTGAATGCTTCCCATTTTGAATTTGCTGTTGGTAACATCATCAGTTGGTCCCACTGTATAGAATTTAAATACTGTCTCAGTCCATCGTAGTCGCCTTTACGGAAGCAATAACCCTTCCCTTTACCTCTAATGGTAGTTACCTCTTTGAGTAAATCCCACTTCAGTATACTGTGATCACTGCCACCTAGTGGTTCATTTACCTGCAGATTCTTAATGCATGAAGAATCACTACTGATAATCAAATCAAGAGTATTACTCCCTCTAGTTGCCTCCCGAACATGCTGATGTAAAAAACAATCATCCAATAAATCCACAAAAGCCTTGCTAGTGTGTGAGTGACCAGCCCCCAAATTCCAGTCAATATATGGGAAATTAAAATCGCCCATTATAAGACTCTCTGATTTACTGGCCCACTCTATTTCCCTGTACAGTTTCTTATTATACTCCTCAGAGTCATTAGGCCTATAGCACACTCCTACTCTCAATTTTGATCTCCTAATACTTATGTTACATCAAACTGACTCGACACTGCACTGTTCAGCAATGGTGACTGGCTTCACTTCCCTGGATTTTATGTATTTCTTAACTAATAGCATAACCCCTCCTCCCTTCCTATCATGTCTATCCTTTCTGCAGACATTGTACTCCCCAAATTCCAGTTCTGCATTCCTTATATCTGTGCAACACCACGTCTCTGATATCCCAACAATATCTGCCTTTGATGTTTTGAGCAATACCTCAAATTCATCAAATTTATTTACTAAACTCCTAGCATTGGTGTACACGCAAGTATACCTGCACCTGTTTCTATTCTTAGCTACCCTAACACAACCCATGTGTTTTTCTTGTACCGCAGTGGCTCCCAGCAGTCTCTGAATTATCATGCATCTTGTTTTTCAGGCTTCTGCTCATTGTAATAGAAGCAGTGCAAGAATCTCTTTCACCTCTGCCAGTGGCTACTGTCAATCTATTGGTCTTTGTCTCCCCCCAAGCTAGCAGTTTTCCGACCCACATAACACTGCCTCGATAGCATCAGCAAATATTCTTGCACCCTTTCTATTTAAGTGTATCCCATCCCTGTAGAAGCAATCTCTCCTGTTAACAAGTACAGTTCAGGCTGAAAAAAATTCTACCCCTCGAGCCTTGCACAATCTTTCCAGGGCCGAATTGATCGACAAGGCTCTCATCATATACTCCCTCCTATCGTGTCTGGGCAGAATTGCAGACACTTTCAAATTCAACCCTATTTCACGGCTTTTTTTCAACAGTGACCTGTACTTGTTAAGTAATTCTGCCGGTCTCCTACTCTTAATATCATTAGTGCCAACGTGTACAACTATATCATCTTTTGTGCCCTTAAAAGATGATATTCGCTCTACAAAATAGATACTAAACTACAAATCCCAGGGAAGGGGAGACAGAGGCAGACTCCTGGAAAGATGGATAGAGACTGTAACAGGCCATTAGGCCTAAAACTGTGAGAAAGAAGGTTTATACCCCTTAGTAGCCACTTGGTAGGTAGAAGTTTTCTAGACTGTAAGACGCCAAAGAAGCTGTGAGAGTATAATATAAAATGTACTAGCCTGTTAGCAATTGAAGATCAGCTTGCAATTTTATTGTTGATATTAACTTGATGGAGCTTCTTATGCTTGATGATATGGTGGGCTTTATTAAAATGGTAAAAAAGATAAGTAGGTGGAAACTGGTTGTAAAATAGCTTAATGTAAAAATTTCTGATATTGTGAATTATCAGATTGTAGCTATTGCACATAGTCATATAGTGGCTATCTTGATGCTTTTTGATAGGATATTAGTGTACCCTTTTTTGAGATGTTTGAGTGCCAATGAGTGAAATTAACTACTTTAAAGTTGAAAGCATTACGTTTATTTGTGCATATTGGTGGTAGCTTGTGAATTCTTAATATCAAAATCTAAGTAATTAGCAGTGTAGTTATTGCTGTTAGTTTTTTTCCAGGGTGAGTTCTGGAGGATATATATGTGCAAAATCTTATAGGAAATTGGGCCAATTTCCTACAAATAAATTCATCTATGTATCTAAGCATAGATTTCTAGTGATAATGAAGTTTCTGACCAGTATAGGTAGAGGTTGGCAACGATACAACTAGCAGGACTGCCCATAGTTCCTATGGTTTGTTGGTAGACAGTATTACCATCAAAAATTAAGGTTGTTGGATATACAAATTTTGTAAAATTTTTGGAAATAAAAAATTTGAAATAGAAATTTTGTTATTCCAGTATCCTGGATTACAATTAATTGTATGTTTATTGTACAGGTTATTTAAGACAGATTTCAAATTAGCCTGATTAATACTAGTGAACAGATTATGGAAGTCATAAGTTTGTATGTGTGATGTTTTGCCTTTGTGTAAGGCAGTGGTTCCCAAACTGTGTGCTGCAGCGAAATCACAGGGGTGCCACAGGATATTTTAAATTTGAGGGAAATACAGCGATACTTGACATCTGTCAGACTCTGCGTGAAATACTAGCTCGAGGTAGTTCACAGTTTTAACATTACTTGTTACGTTGTTTGGACCTAACTACTTAATAAATGGAACTGTTAGGTATTTCTTTTGGTCTAGGGACACTGAAAAAATTACTGAGACACTAAGAGTGCTGTGAACTGAGAAAGTTTTGGAACCTCTGCTGTAAGGCACCTGATACAAGTAAATTGTTAGAAATTATCCTACTGGTAGGTAGGATGTTTATTATAGGTTTCAGTAACTGTCAGGGCTTTTCCAGGTTTGTGAATAGCTTGTTTTGCATGAAGTGATAAATCTAAAGCCAATAGGATTTTTATGAAATTTGGGTATGAAATATATATAGGGAAATTTATATTAAGTTTTAATTTTTTGTTGAAGGTTATTAATTTCTCTGTTATTGGTTATAGGCCTGTACATTTCATTTGAATTAAGTTCTGTTTTTAAGGTATTGAAGTCCAAGTATTTGCATATGTAGGCATAGTTGTTGGAAGCTTTGTCAACTGGTGTTATTAAAAACTAGTTTTACTGTTCTGATGCTTGCTGTTTAATGTTGGAGAAGTTGTGGGTGGAGATCTGTATGAGATTAAAGACTTATTTGTTGAATAAATTTGCAAACATAGTATTTACCTAAATTTGGTATGCTTCTATTGGTATGTTGCATTTGTAAGCCAGCATGAAGCAATAACTAAGAAGGTCCTGATAGAGTTGTTTTTACACTGCAATAAGATTGACTTTTGTAGATAATCTGAATTTGTATCCACGTGAAATAATGTTTCTGTGCTCTGGGTAAGGTTTGATGTCTAAGTTACTGGTAATTATGTGTCCGTAATATGCATTGACATAGGGCTGTTGATTTGCTTGGTGGATATACAACTGTTGTTATATAACTCAGGACCCTGGGTGTGCCAAGCCCATACTTCCATCTGGTGAGCACAGGGTCCTGAGCTTGATATTTTCTTCTTCTTGGTTCTTCTTTGATTGCATTCTTCTTTCTTGGTGATTCCCTTCTACGTCTGAGACTTGTTCTCTCTCTCTCTCTCTCTCTCTCTCTCTCTCTCTCTCTCTCTCTCTCTCTCTCTCTCTCTCTCTCTCTCTCTCTCTCTCTCTCTCAGGGTAATTCAGAAATTTTTTTTTGCTGGTGCAGCATAAGCCTCAGGCTGCCTTGCACCATATAGCTAATAATATTGGTAGCTAGAGATTTATAGGTACAGGCAGAGTCTGAAGAGTTTAGCATATCTGTACCTGGCTTTGATATATTTATATTTTTGCTGCTCTTTAGATGATCATTATGAGTTGATATATTGGTTTATCTTAATGTAGTCCATGGTGGCATTATGGAATTTCAGTATGATCATAGATTGCCTTTGCTTCTTACTTAGTCCTTTTTCTAGGATTTTAGCTTAAACTTACAAATGCTGTTTTTGTAAGTTTAAGCTAAATATGATTTATGGATGAATTTTTATAATGCTTTCATTACATTAATACTGAACAGAAAGTCATGTATATATATGCTGTACCTCTGTGTAGTTGCTGTCCCATTCAGCTGACTGTAGTCTGGACAAAGTTGCCTAATTTGTGTTTATAGAATTTATTCCTTTTCTTTGGTCAGAGCTTCTTATTGGACTTGGATGTGTTAAAACCTTTAATTATTGGAAATTTATCATAAATGCAGATATCTTCTATACTGTTGGTGATGATTTTTGTGATTAAATTTATTGTTAAAGCCATATCGATAGTGTCTTAAATTTTAATGTGTATAATTCTTCCCGTCAAGTTCTTAGGCTGGGGTCAGCTGTATGTCCTAATATGGAGATGAGAATATTAGTGAAGCAATGAACTTGGAAATTTTTATATTCAGTTTCCTGTTCATGATTGTTTGGTTTCTGTTATAGTCATTGTTATCTGATCTGTGGAGATTGTCTTAAATGTAACATTATTTTGACCAACATATTTCATGTTACAGGTGCAGCATGTGATAAGGTAAATAACATTGTATATATTTGCAAAATATGGGTTCAGAAGTATTTTCAGCAATATGCTGAGGGTCAATATAGGGGCATGTAAGGCCAAATCTATTGAATTTGAGATTAGGCTTGAATAAATTGGATTGGGAGGCTGAGGCTGTTTCCCCAAAGCTATCCAGGTTAGAAGCATTAGATGCAGATTTGCTTGTATGGTGTGTTTTATGTTTTTCTTCAGTGTCTATTGTACTGTATATCTCGGGGAGCTCTACAGACCATAAGTCCCCATCATCAAGTTTATACTACTTTGCCCATGTAGTATGTTATCTGTCTGTTGCTTTTCCATACATAAATCAAAAATAAGAATAATAATAATAAAGTTAACTCAAAAATGATAAAAGAAAAGCAAAGAAGAGGTTTAGACTAACTTCAAAGTATAATTTAGTAATCAGATAGCTATCGATAGTATAAGAGTATTTTAATCCTCAGTTATGGTCATTGGGTTCCTTTTGCCAAAAAATGCAGTGTCCCTAGTCCATAAACCATATTATGATACTTTTTAATATACCTCTTCAATTTCTCAAATTAAAAAAAAAAAAAAAAAAACTGCGATCCCGGGGTGTTTAAAACCCGTGTTCCTCACTGTCAATTGACGAGTAGGCAATTGATAGTGAGACACACATGAGTTTTAAATTATTTTAAATTAAAATATTTAAAAGGGAGGAAACTTTAGTGGATTTTAATTCATTGTTTTTACAGTTTTTATTGTATTTTAATAGCATTTCACTTGTATTTTAAATTCGTGTTCATGTCAAAATGTCTTCCATCACTAAAGATTGCATGCTGGTTTGTTATATCTGGGATTGCGTTGGGGTTCACCACTCCAATCCTGGGGTGTTAGACTACCTGTCAGTTGATATTGAGGAATATGAGTTAAATTCTTTTAATATTATTTCGATGTATCATTTTATAATTTATTCGCATAAGGAGAGTTGGTTGAGAAGAAATCCTACTGACTGAATAAAAGGTAACTCCTCAAATTGTTTATTCCTCAAATATTAATAAAACGTAGGAAGAATTGAGCATTTGTAAACTCTCATTTATTTAACTCACTCACACGATTCCAGTTATTTGGGACACATCAGGACTAGTGAGTTTTGCCCCGATTAATTGATTGCACCAATTATCCGAAGTTTCATAAATAGTTAAAAATACAGTGGATCCCTGCTTTACAATTGGTTCACTGTACAATCAGATCATGTTACGATGGACTCACCTTCGTAAAGTACTGTTCACTATACGATGTATAGTAAGCACCGGTCATTGTGATCACGTTTGTGAATTGAATTTTAATTCTGTTAAGCGGCAATTATAATAAGCGAAAATAGGAGGAATATTATCCAGAGGCTATAAAAGTAAAGATATATTAAGCACAAAAAATTTACCCATTATTGCCTTACCAATTAAAAAATTAAATGATACGTGATAATCGAAATAATTAATACATACTGTAATATGTACATACTAACTAGTTGACATTTGTTGGTTGGGGTTAAAATTTAAAACAGTAAAAAGATAAGCAATCAATAACAAAACATATGCACACACAAATTGCAAGTAATCCAATACGTGCAAGTGAGTAACAAGTTATGAAGCTTTAAAAAGAGCAATGAAGAGAAGATTCTGAAAATTGATTTTTTTTTTGTATGATTGAAAATTTCACGGAAGTGTAAACACATTTCACCATAATAACCCACAGAATTCCAGCTGTTGTGTTGGTATTATTGCAAATTCAATATGATCGAGTTTACTATCCGTTTATAATAGATTGCACTAACAGAAAAGCCCAATAAACAGGTGACTGCTAATTGTGTTTTTTTTTTTTTTTTTTAACCTCCAGAAATCCGACTGAACCACGAGGTATGGTCGGAGACAATCGTAGGCTAATTCCAGTGCTGGGGTCTCCCGCCCCGATTAAACAGCATGTTGTCCGAATTAAGCGAGGTGAAGCCTGGCTATTTTCTTGATTGGGTTCTGTTCTTTAAGTTTTGTCCCAAATAAACAGCTGCCCTGATTAACTCGTAGCCCAAATAACCAGAATCCACTGTGTGTGTGGAGAGAGAGAGAGAGAGAGAGAGAGAGAGAGAGAGAGAGAGAGAGAGAGAGAGAGAGAGAGAGAGAGAGATTACTGCTATAGCTGTGGTAAAATAGGAATTACAGTGAACCCTTGCTAATCCAGATTAATTTGGGGAGGGGGGGGAGGTCACCGGATTAGTCAAGCAAAAGATAGCCTTAAAAGAACAAAAACGTAGAACACAAATAAATGGAAAGTTTAATAAATAAAATATAGGTAGAGCTGATGAAAATAAACAAAAAAATCACTGTAGATCCTTTATTTAAAAACTATAAAAAGGCAATACATTTATCAGTTGGCCCTAGCATAGCACACCAATGGCACTTGATCGCTGTTGTTGAATACCACTTAAATACAGCTTCTTTCAGCAACACTTCTTTTGGCTTTTTTAATGTCTGTCTATTTTATACACTGCTTTTATCACTTCCCACATCGAATTTTAAAGCAAATGTCTTTAGATTTGTTTTGTTCTTTAATATATGGCACAATCTGTCGGCCAATACTAAATTCTTCAGCAATTTTTTTTTTTTCCAGGAACACCATTTTCAAGTTCTATTACTTTGAGATTGTTAATGATAGTTAAAGTAACATGTTTTCTTTTTATTCCACTATTCAATTCTTTAGAACCCTTAATTATATAAAATATGTTCACTTATATACATACAGTCAAACTTGGTTATAACAAGCATCAAGGGGCTTACAAAATTTTCTTGTACTCTTACTCACTATATCAGTGATAGCAGAGATGGGGAAACCCCTGGAGCCATTAAACTTGAACACTTTATATCAGTCATGAGTTAAATGTTAAATCTATCTCCTATTTTTTTAAATTCTCAATAACTTGATAAAAAGATTCAAAATACAAAAGAAATATTAGAGAGAAAAAAATAGCTATATACCTACATATTATTTGTATTATGCTTGTATAAACTACAATATACTTAATACTGAACACTATTTCAATTAGTCTTTATTTTTGAATCTTAAAATTGATGTTTGTTTTAAAGATTTCACTTTGATATTTCTTAAGTTTCCCTTTAAAACACTCAATGCACTAAAAGTCTCATTACTTTTCCCCAGTTCCTTCAAACAAATTGCCTGTCCATTGCACCTTGAGCTTGCGAGATTGTCGGTACTGATGATTACAATCATAGTCTTTACCATCGTAGTTATTGTCTTTGTTGAGCACAGCATCTACAATGTCACTCTCTGTAGGAAGACCACTAGTTAATAAGTTCTCATTGACGTGTACAAATTCATCGATGTTATCTGTGTTAAAACCTACACCCTTATACACCCATTCAAAGCCTTATACACTTATGTAGCAACCATTTGGATAATGGTAAATTGGTTTCTTCGATTGCATCTTTATTTGCAATTGAAATTTCATTTTAATTTAATTTCAATTTTTGAAGCAATTCAATGATTGTCGAAGTAACGTTGTTCCATGCATCATTCGATAAATTTATAGCATCCAATATCGATATAGACTTGGTAAGTTCCTGTTAGAACTAGAATTTCTAGTTCTCAGTAAGAACTAGAAATCTCTTATGAAATCCTTTCAAACTGTTGATTACAGCTCTATCCAAGCTTCCTTGTTTGCAGTGTAATCCACAGGCAGTTTCCTTACAGTTTTTTAAACTGAGGTTTTAACAATTTTCTGATAGCAGTTTTTTTCAGTTTTATTTGCGCATACAAGCACCATCAAGCAAGTCTTTGATTTTTTTCCACCAACACGTTTCCCCTTTAAATTTAAATGTATTGTCAGGTGTCAAGTTAAGTCCTGTTTTTTTTTTTTTTTTTTTTTTTTTTTTTTGGCATTGTAGTAATAGAGGCATGTGATTCAAGAAAGCATTATGAGCTTATGTAGCCTCAAGAAGAAGAAAAAAAAAAAAAAAAAGTCACATCCATTCCCTCTAAAAGTTTGTCCATTTTCTCCTTGAATTTAAGCTACTAGCTTCCACAACGACAGATGGAAGTTTGTTACTGCAATTAACCACCCGCTTGATAAAGGCAAATTTCCACACATCTGTTCTACAGCTGTCTTTTTTCAATTTGAATTTATGCATCCCCAGGTTCGTAATCTGAGCAAGTGGAAGAATCTGACCAGAATTCAGCGTGCTCAACCCATTCAAAGCCTTATACACCTCAGTCAGATCACCTTGCAGGTGCCTAGTCTCCAGCCACTGCAATTTACACAACTTAAGCCTTTCTTGGTAAGAGGACACCTTTGTTCCCCTTACAAATTTTGTTACCTCTCCCTGTACTTGCTCAAGCAACTCTACATCCTTCCTAAAATGAGGGCTACAGACTTGTATGCAGTATTCAAGGCGTAGCTTGACTATTGCCTTATACAAAGGGATAACACCTCCTTTTCCCTGCTAGCAAAATTCCTGTATATCATCAACAATACCCCATGACTTGCTCTGGCAGCCAGTCTGCATTGTTCAGAAAACTTCATATCTGATTGCACAATCACTCAAGTCTTTCATTTTCTACAACCAACCTTTTTCATTCATTTTGTACCAACTAAGTGTAGTACCACACAGTTGGTACATTTCTCATTTGTCTTTACATTTGTCAATGTTAAATTTCAGTTGCCACTTCTCAGCCCATCTGCCTATGTTTTCTAGATCCTGTTTCAGTAGCACAACTGCTGTAGATGTTTTCATCATAATCTTTCCTGATTTATGCCGAAACACAGTAGTCAACCCTTCATTTGCCATTATTGGATTTGCAGGTAGAAATTCTCCACTAATTTTTGCATAAACTGTTATGTCAGTTTTTTAAATCTATCCAGCTAACTGTTGTTACCCACAAAATTGTTGCATGCAAATTGTTTAGCAAATTTTTCTGCTTGAGCCTTCAAGATCGGACAGTCTATTGAAAATCTAGTACTTATTTGTTGTGAACCATTGAAGCAAGGCTTCACAACGTTTGTAACCTTGCACTTTCTAAATTTTTCCCCCGGTTATGTTCATTTTTAGTGCCGATATGTAAACATCTTTATTCTTCCACAGTGTCGATAAACTTGAAGAAGACAAACTTTTTACGCACTTCAACATTTTTTGCACCACTTTGTAACTCCTCAATAATTTTGACCTTTTCTCGAATCACAAGACACTTTCTTTTGTTAGTAGACAAGGAAGGGTTCATTTCTAACAGATTTTACTTTAAAATTATAGTGATCTGCTTACAACGTTCCTAGAAATCATGAAATGCATACAAACTTCTTAGACATCCTGAAATAAATTTATGGTTCAGTGAATACAGGACATTCTGTAAATAGGGTAATGCGACAAGCAGAACACCAATGCACTATATTGTATCGTTCCTGTTTGCTTTATGACCTTGTCCTCCCTGGAGGACAAGGTCATAAAGCAAAGTCACTTTTAATCTTCGTCTATTCCAAGAACTGGGATTTTTTTGACTACCTGAGAACGTTTGCATAGTTACCAAAATTTGTTCGGTATATCCATGTAGTATGCTCGTTACAACCGTGATCTTGTTATTTATGTGCTCGTTATAATGAAGTTTGACTTTATATATGTACAAAGAAGTATGTAATATAAGCAATGATATAAGCAATAACATCCATCCCATTCAGAGTAAACGATACTGAAAAACATGCAAGACAGTGTAATGTGTGTGTGTGTGTGTGTGTGTGTGTGTGTGTGTGTGTGTGTGTGTGTGTGTGTTTCGTCTCTGTCACACAGTCAGAGTGACTTATCTGCCTTTCTAAATCCCACGTGTCTTTCAAAGTACTCAGAATTTTTCATATTTTGATCTGGATTAGCTAGGGTTTACTGTATTTAAAATTTATGAGTTCTGCCTCTATGTAAAGAACCCATAAATGATGTGGGCAAAGGCCTAAAAGAGCTTTCTACCAATTTCTGACTAGGGGAACAAAGGTATGGCTAAGACATGGAGTGGTCATGAAAATATGGGGAATATATAGAACGTATTTTATATATTATCTTAGAACTTATGTTTTACATAATATATTATATTACTAATGAACATCCACGGCTTGTTGGCCTATCATTGGTGGGTGGGTAGGTACAGTCCAGTTGCAGAATATTACAACACTGGGGTACCTACTCTCCCACAGATGATAGGCCAGCAAGCCTCGAAACTGTGCCGTCTGTGTGGTGGTGTCTGCCGAGAATAAGTAACAATAGTCTTCTCTATTCGGATGTTCTTAATATTCGTTAATATTAAGAGGAATATTAAAATATAGTAATATGGACTAGGGACACTGCATATAAAGGCAGAAGGAACCCAATGACCATAATGGATATATAAGAAGTGATTGAGAGGACTAGAATGTACAAGCTCTGTTCATATTATACACCTAGCCTCTGGTGTCTTACAGACTAGAAATCTTGTACCCACTGATTGGCTTCATATAATTTTATTATCTTTTGAATTTAATTCTACTCCTATGTAAT
The DNA here is from genome assembly GCF_048544385.1 of Mastigoproctus giganteus. NCBI lineage: Eukaryota > Metazoa > Arthropoda > Arachnida > Uropygi > Thelyphonidae > Mastigoproctus > Mastigoproctus giganteus. The sequence goes on from NC_143578.1 coordinate 186,667,849, forward strand.
TGACTGACAGCTAGTGCTTGTGAAAGGTACAAACTGTCGGTATTGTTGATATGAACGATGGAGCGTTTCTTTTCAACAAATCGTTCAAATGCAACATTTCTCCTTTTTTGATGTGCTCAGAATGATTTTTACACTTGCTACCCCAATTTGAAATGTTAATAAGGATCACACCTAAACTCAGATCATCTGTAATCATGAAGTCTGTGTTTGACTGATCAACAGCTATAAAGGCTGCCAACACACGATCCAGAGTCAGGTCCAACAAAGCTACAAACGGGAGATTGATCAGTGTTAAGACACAATCTCATGTGGGAGTAATTACCCTGGGTACTTAAGCACATTATTTCTTCAAGCATCTGGCAGAAGGCCTCATAAAAGTCATCACCTTCTTCAAACATGTTCGTGTTAATAAAGTGGTTTCATAAGTCGTAAATAGCGGCTGGTATTTTTTAGAATACTTCTTGATGTCATCTTGTATGCTGCAAAAATGATCGAAACCCACAACACACAGGGGCATCTCCACCCCCCCCCACCTGAAAATAAAAATAAAAAAATCGTGTAAGACAACTATTTTTTTCCCCACTCAACAAAAAAAAAAAAAGACTTTTTCACATTATACAAATTTAGATTTCAATTTACCTACTTGTTAGTAGAGTCATTGTGCAGTGACACTGCATTGGGGCTTGTAGCCCCTTCCTCTAGGTCAGTGGTGGCCAACCTTTTACATACCATGTGCCAATTTTTTCACATAAGAGTTCAGATGTGCCATACAACTCAAGCACCTTTTCTACCTTCTTACGTTCATGGTTGGGATTGGAAAATAGGGATAGGGGTAGGATCTCCTTTGCTTAGGGGAGAAAAAAAGAATAACTCAAACACGCAACTAAATTAAATAATGTATGCCAGTTCAAAAGACACATGTTTATTGGAGCACCAATCTACAATAGTGAGAGATGATCTCTTGGACAGGAGGGCAACCACTGTCGTGGAATCCGCTGATGGTGCTACAGCTGCCGGAGAGTCTCGTTTGGTGGAGATAACTCTGTACCACAGTTGTTGGATTTGATGAGAGAGAGAGAGAGCTCTGAGCGAGATCAGGTTGGAACTTGGAGTCATCTGTTCTCTCTGCTCGCTAGAAGGAGTCCAGGCATATTCTTAATAATCTTTTTAATAAAAGTATGTTTATGAACATAACATTTTTAAATGATTTAATTATTGTGTGTAAAGCAATTTCTAGTACAGCACATAAACATTACTTACCATTAATGAGACTTTTGAGCCTGTTTGGATTTTGCCAGTCTTTCAATGTTTGGTATTAAATTTATTATTGAGAGCAGCAGAGAATTCTTCAAATTTGAATCAGTCATTTGCGACCTCGTTTTGCTTTTGATCAATTTCATGGATGAAAATGCCTGTTCACATCTGTATGTCATTCCGAAATGACATATGTAATTTTTTGCAAATTTTCTTGGTTCTGGGAAATGTTCACAGGGTAATGAATGCCAGAAATTAATCATGTCAGAAGCATTTTGATCTGAAAAAATCTCATCAAATTTCATTTTTAATAATGAATTTGTTTTTAAATCAATAAATTCCATTTGTATATTACTAGGCATCTCAATTATGTTTTGTTCACTAAGTAAAAATGGGTTTATAAATGCCAGCATGTAGTTTTTTTCTTTAGCCAAATCACGAAAACGACTTTCAAATGAAACTTGCAATAACTTGATTTTTTCAAGATATTTGGTCCAATTGCTATCATCCACAGCATATTCATTCTGCTCTTTCAAGTGCAGAAATTGACTTAAATCCTGATTTTCTGACTGAGAGATGAACAATTTTAATTTCATTTTAAATGAATTGATGCTATTTACTAAGCTAGGAAATAATTTATTCATGCCTTGTTTCGAATTTAGATCATTGAGATGACTAGTAACATCAACTAAAAATGCCAAATCAAATAGCCAGTTGTTATCTAATAATAAGGTTCTTTCATCGGGTAGTTCATTTTCCTGTTCTAAAAAATTATAAACAGCATTTTTCAATTTCCAAAGTCTACTCAGAACCTGTTCTCCAGAAAGCCAGCGCACCTCACAATGAAGGACAAGTTCACCATATTCCAAATCTAACAACTCACAATATTCTCTGAATTCTCGTCTGTTTAATGCTCCTGCTCTAATTTTATTCACAAATTTCACAACCGGTAACATAACATGCTGCATATTTAGTTTTTCCACACAGTGCCTCTTGGTGTATAATGCAGTGATATTTTAGCATAGGACGATTTAAAAAAATTTCAAGCAAAGTTGTGCCATTGGCTTTACCTATCATTGACGGCACTCTGTCAGTACACACACTGATGAGTTTACTACAATCTAAATTTAGATTATCTAGGCATGATTTTACTTGTTCAAATATGTCTGATCCTCTTGTTTTACCATGCAATGGCTCCAGACTGGCAAGTTCTTCAAAGACATTAAAATTATCAATTCCTCTTATAAAAATGCTTAACTGGGCTACACCACATATGTCCGTTGTTTCATCCAAAGCTAGAGAAAAGGAAGTACAAGAATGGACAAGATCTTCCAGTTGCTGAGATACATCCTGAGAGAGTTCCTCGATACCTCTCGGACCTGTCTGCCTGGATATAGCACTTCCGTCTGCTTTCCTTTCAATACCTTTATTACCAAGATGGCATGCAAATATTTGGAGACAAGGCTTAACAATTTCTTCTCAGTCAGAAAACGGTTTCTTTTTTTTCGCCAATTCTAAAGCAATTTCATAAGGCGCTTCTATCATCGCCAAGTCTTCACAACTTACTTTAGCAAATATATTTTGTCTTCTTCTGATTTCTTCCTTTTTCTTAGTCACATTCTTTTCGTGGCTCAGACCCAAGAAAGAGCTTCATTTTTCCTTCTATGTTAGTCTGATGCTGTGATTTATAGTGTCTATTAAGAGCATGTCTTTTATTATGTGAAAGAGTACTTTCACAAACAATGCAAAACGGTTTTCCTGATGAACTTGCTATAAATAACTCATTTTCCCACTGTTCATTAAATTCACATTTAATATCACTTTCTGCTTTTCTTTTGTGCTGTGGTGGATAGAAGGAATTAAAAAAAAAAAAACAGAAAATACAAAACTCTAGAAGTCTAAATGTTGAAAAAGAACAAACAGATCACAAGTATGTATGCCGTATCACACAGAATATCAATTGTACACTCGAAAAATTTCAACGAACTGATGAGTAGGTGCGACTGGGGGGGGAGAGCTCCCCCTACTATTTCTTGAGTTGGCAAAATGTGATTTGGAAATGCAATTGATGGAAATTTCTCGTAGATGAAAATACCTCAAATTTATTATTTCATTGTTTCCTTTTAACTTGAAAGACTTCCGACAAAGGATCTATTTGTATATTCTCATTCCCCTGAAAAATTCACGTACAGTATTGCATTTATTTTCCCACTCGTGCATAGTCGGGTGCCAGAGGCAACGGCTGTACAAAAGAATGGACGACTAGGTGCTCAATATATTTTCATAGACATAGATCACTTATGGTCAAAATTCAGAAATGCATTTTTTGGAGACTTTAATTTATTTCTTTTACTAAATTGAGGGAATTGACACGTTTATGTGCATGTAAGTGGAAAGAATGTGGTGAGTCTTAAGCTATATGCGGAAGGACCTGAAATGAAAGGAAATAGAACCAAAGAATCGGCAATATGGGCTTTGGGTGCTTGAGAAATTTTATGATGAAATGTGCCACTTGTAATCTTCCAAAGCGCCATGTTTGCTGCATGTGCCACAGGTTGGCCACCCCTGCTCTAGGTGCTCCACATCGGTGAGAATTTGAGTGCTCTCACTTGTGCCTGGATGTAGAAGTCAACATTCTGAAAAATTAAGGATTGTTGTTTTTAGAACTTGAAAATGTCATCGATTAAAAAGCAGAAAAGGTCATACATTTTTAGAATTTGGTTTAAAATAAAAAGCTACTGAAAAAAGAATTAAAAGTAGCTCTGTAATGCCAACAAGAAATATTACTCACCAGTAAAACTGAAATTCTCCGTAGAAGCATCTTTTGGCTCGGATCTGCTTTGCTCTCTCTGCATTAACTTTGATACATTTGGCTATTTCAGCTCCCCCCTCCAATTTTTCGGCTAAAGCGGCCACCTCCATTTCACCCTCAGAGTCAAAGTAGAAATCTAGCTCTTCTAAAAAGTTTTTCAATTTAGTACTTTGGAGTTTTGTGACAGTACAGCTGCAGGATTACAAGTCATTGGTGTTAGTATTAATTGTTAATAATAATATTTTTATTAATTTTGTTTGATTACTGTAGTTGCATTAGTTTATATTAAAGATAAGTAAAATTAAGGTAATTAAAATAAAATTATGAAGTAAACATGTTTTTAGATGTCACTGAAGAAACAGATGAACATCCACAAAATGTTTCATTGTTAGACTCTTTGTAGGTGCAGTTCTTTTATTTAAAGTGATTTGATCAGGATAATCTGTTCAATGTGCTATTTGAACGTTATATTAGAAATACAGTAATACCCCGACTTACGCGAACTCGGAGTTACGCGGTTCTTGATTTTTTTCGTTTGGCAACGCTGCCGCCCACTATCTTCAAGGTCGTTTTTCATATGTTATCGATATACGGTGCGACGGCGGAGAATGAGAGCGAAAGATGAACAAAATTCAACTTTGTTGCTTTTATGTTTTTTATATCAGTGAAGGGGAAACACATTTCACCATAATAACGTAAAAACCAACACAATTCCAGCTATCGGTATAATCGCAAATGCAATTAGATCGAGTTTACTACCAGTTTATAACAGATTTCACTAGCAGAAACGCAACTGGATTTTTATTGTTTTATGGTAGTAACCCCTAGAAATGTGAGGTGTTAATAGTGTATCTCTGCCTTTATGGTGTTGTTTATTCAGTTGCTACATGCGCGCAGCTTTGTTTATGCGTATCAAGCGTGCCTCCTCGTTTTGTAATTGTGCTTTATTCCCTAAAAATGAGTAAAATACTTAATTAAAAGGTGTGAAAAGGAAGCGTCCTGGTGAAGACACTGCAGATTCAGAGAGAAAAAGAAAAGCAATTATCGATAAACAGAGGCGGACTGGGTCAAAAATTCTTACCCGGGAAAATTTATAGTGGCCTCATACTATGGTTTATGGCCAAAATCACACTGGCCCACCGGGGTTTCCCCGGTAAGGCTCATGGCCAGTCCACCTCTGTCGATAGAGAAAAAATATGAAATTGTGAAACGCTTTGAGCGAAATGAAAGACCATGTAATATTGCACGTGCTACAGGCCTAAATGAAGCAACGGCGAAAAGCACATGACAATTGCAAACTTGACAGGTTGAAAATTGAAAAGGGCTCAATTGTAAAGGGCTTAAAAATTTTAGAAAACATAGACTCCAACGAAGAACGCGTTATAGCTACAAAGCAAGGAATAAAAAAAATTATTAGCTTGCTACGAAGAAATTCTGCGTGAAAAAAAGAACGCGCTGTGTCGTCAGACGAATTTGTTAGATTTTATGAAGCCATCGACATTGAAATAACTTTTTTACGTAAGTCATTTGTTTTTTTAATACATATTTTGTATTAATATGTATAAAGAACTGCAATTTTATTAATATTTTTCTTCTAAACTAGTGTTTTTGTTAGTCCTTGGTCCCAATTAAGCAAAATTTATATGTATTTATATGCAAAGTTGTACCCCGACTTACGCGATTTTCGTCGGACCCACCTATCGCGTAACTTCGGGGTATTACTGTACTTAATTCCGTAGTGTTTTTAAATTTGTTGATTCAGATGTCACTAGCCTTGAAATCATAATTATTTCAAAATTTGGGGAATAAAAGAATTTTGCCTTCATGTAGGATTTTCCCAGATATCAGTGTTATGTGATTTCTCATAAGGGAACTAGCTATACAGGGCAGTCCCCCAGAAGGACGATAACACATTTTTGCTGTTAATCTGTCTTCAGTCAATAGATGAAATGAATGAGAATGGGGTGATTGGTGGCAGTATAAAAAGAATGCTGATATTATTTTTTATTGCTGACCATACAATCACAAAAAGAACATGTAAATGTTCTCAGTTCTGGACTGCTAACTTTCCATTACATTGTGATGTTTTCCTGAGCGGTGGCACTGAAACCTTACTTGGTTGATAGAATGGGAAAGCTTTCTGTTGTATGTGCAGTTAATCTTCATCAGATATTAATTGGAACTATAAGGTGGAAATTTCAAATTGAAAACAAATTTAGTTACGGTGCTACAGAATACAGTATCACCCATTGAGTATTTTAAGTGACCTGGCACAGGATTTTTGTCCTGATTGCATATCAGTTTGAGTGGAAATTCTGTGCACATCCAAACGCCACTCCAGTCTATAATGCATGCTTCGGTATTGAAGGAATAATATTCATTCAGTGATATCACAATTTTTATTTCAGTTAATGGATTTACAAATTCCTCTTTACAATTTCTTCATTCACATGCAGTCTTAATCCAAACCTACTTGGATAAATTGTATATTATTTGTTTATAGATAGAAAGAAACCAAACAGTTTATCCATAGGTTTTGGATAATGTTCATATTGCATGGTTATAGTGGGTGTTAACTTGCACATTTGCCCATAATGTTCAGATTTGCTAGTAAAGAACAGTTTTTTGCATTTGTATTATCAGGCTTCTCATTTACAAAAATCCTAAGCAGCGACTTGAAATTAAAAAGTATTCACATTATTGCTTTTTGTCGTATAAAGCTAAAACACAATTGCATAGATGCTATCTGCTACTTGATGCAGTCTTTATCAACTGAACTAGAACAGTGCTAGCAGTGTTTTAGATGTATGCCACAACATAATAGTATTAATAATAATAGTAATGGAGGCATGTGATGCAAGAAAACAAGCATATGAGCTTATTGTAGCATAACCCAAAAAAAAAAAAAAAAAAATCTCACATCCGTTCCCTCTAAAATTTTGTCCAATTCCTCCTTGAATTTATTTAAGCTATCAACTTTCACAACGACAGATGGAAGTTTTGTTCCAACAATTAACCACCTGCTAGCTAAAGGCAAATTTCTGCACATCTATTCTACAACTGTCTTTCCTCAATTTAAATTTATTTCTCCTCAGGTTCGTAATCTGAGCAAGTGGGGGAATCCTATCAGAATTTAGCATGCTCAACCCATTTAAGGCCTTATACACCTCAATCAGATTGCCTCACAAGTGCTTAGTCTCCAACTGCTGCAATTTGCAGAACTTCAGCCTTTTTTGGTAAGCAAACTCCTTCATTCCCCCTCACAAATCTTGTTGCCCTTTTCTGTACTTGCTCAAGCAACTCATACTTCCTCAATACTCACTAGCCAAAATTTTGATTTTCGCTAGTGCTGTGTCACATGTAGCCCCATCTTGCTGTAACCATGTTTTCCAAACTTAGTTCATCCAATTGCTATGACAGAAAGTTTTCGATCATGGCATGGTAGTGGTCGCCGTTCAGTTACTGCGTTACCCGCAGTGTCTTCAAAGAAATAAGGTCCAATAACACCTCCTGACTATTGCCTTTACAAAGAAATAATCACCTCTTCCCTACTAGCACTGTATATCATTGACAATACCCCATGACCTGCTCTTGCAGACTGTCTACATTGCCCAGAAAACTTCATATCTGACTGCACAATTATTCCGAGGTCTCTTTCATTTTATACCAACTCTGTGTAGCACCACAGAGTTGGTACGTTTCTCTGGGGTTATTTCTACCCATATGCAGTACTTTGCATTTGTCAATGCTTCAGTTGCCACTTCTCAGCCCATCTACACATATTTTCTAGATCCTGTTGCAGTTGCATACTGTCATTAACAACTCTGCCAGCCTTTGTATCATCTGCATACTTCAACATTAAGCCTAATATACCTTCATCAATATCATTCATAAATATACAAAACAACAGTGGGCCCAACACCGAACCCTGGGGGACTCCACTAATAACAGTCCACGAAGAGCTGTGTCCATTGATTACCATTCTTTGTTTTTTTTCCCACTCAATCACCCTTTTATCCATTGTAGCAACTTACCCTTAATACCATACTGCTCCAGTTTGTAGTGTAGTCTTCCATGCACAACAGTGTCAAAAGCTTTCCTGAAAAAATCCAAGTAAAGGGTGGCCAAAAATGAACTTTACAACTTTCATTTCAAATAATTCCTAGAATAAAGACAACAATAAACATCTTAACATAAATGCTTTATTTGGACCGTGAAATTATTTGTGGAATATAATGTCGGCCAAATGGCTGTCTCTTGCTGCCACACAAATGCGAGCTCTTTCAAGAGCATTTCTCATAACATTTACACAAATTTCAGGTGATATTTCAACTATTGCTGCTCGAATATTGTTCTTTAGTTGTTCAATGAACGTTGACTTGTTGACATAAACACGTCCTTTAAGATAACCCCACAGAAAAAAGTCTGCAGTGGTTAAATCTGGCAGTCTTGGTGCCCAGTCGATGTCACCGCTTATGGAGATTAATTGGTGTGGAAACATTCTCTTCAAAATTTTGATTTTGGCTAGTGCTGTGTGACATGTAGCTCCATCTTGCTGTAACCATGTTTTCCAAACTTAGTTCATCCAATTGCTATGACAGAAAGTTTTTGATCATGGCATGGTAGTGGTCGCCGTTCACAGTTACTGCGTTACCCGCAGTGTCTTCAAAGAAATAAGGTCCAATAACACCTCCTGACCAAATTCCACACCACACTGTCACTCTGCAAGGATGTAAGGGTTGCTGATGAATTATTTGTGGATTTTCAGTGCCCCAAATAGCGGCTATTTTGTTTGTTAACATAACTGCCAAGGTCAAAATGGGCTTCATCGCTCATTATGGTCTTCTCATAAAAATTCGTGTCTTCATTAGAGATGAGTAAGTTTGAATTACTGTAGTAGCAACGGCGTTCATGGTCTTGAGGCTGAAGTTCTTGAATCAACTGTACCTTATATGGATACGTATGCAAATATTGAGAATATTCTGCACAGACAACCGCGAAATTCCAATTTGTTGGGAACGTCGCTGTGAGGACGTTGTTGGTTCTTCACCTACACTTTCACACACAAGTTCAATATTCTCCACTGAGCATGCACTTCTAATGTGACCTGACCTTGGTTTATCTGCCACAGCACTGCTTTCCTCGAAATTAGCCACTAAACGAGTAATTGTGGGTCTGGAAGGCGTGTTGTTTCTGCCAAGAATTGGATGCAGTTTCCTGAGGGTCACCATTATTGACGACTGATTTTCGTAGTATGTTTTAATAATAAGAATGTGTTTAATCTTTAAGCTCTCCATAACAAATTTGCTGTCTCTACACTGCTCGATGGTCAAATATGCACTGTCATGTTCGAACTAAACCAAAATGTCAGCCGTTATAAGTTGTAAAGTTATTTTTTGGCCAACCCTGTATATGATATCAGAATTATTTTTTGTATCCAGTTCCTTTGTAACCACATCATAGTATATCCAATCGAATTTGTCAGACAAGATTTTCCCTTAACAAAGCCCTGCTGTGTCTGAATTAGTGCATTCTTGTCTAGATGATCCTGCAATGCATCTTTACCCAGTGAGTCCATTATTTTCCCAGGCACAGAAGTTTAACTGATCTGTAATTACTTGTCACCCTTAGATCCCCCCCCCTTTGTGAATTGGGGATACATCTGCAGTTCGTGGGGAATCCCCAAGTCCAAGGATTCTCTGATAATTATGACTAAGTGTTTGCTTGCTTCTTTTGCCACTGCCAATAATATAACTGGATAGATCTCATGAATCCCAGGTGTCTTATGTTTAACTTCAATTTCTCCTCCACTTTGCTCTCAGTTATTACAAAATTGTTAGGCACCCTGTTACAGTTTGATAAACTTCCAGCATTTTCCTCCCTTAACTCCTCATGTGTGAATGTAGATGCGAAATATTCTTTCAGATTATCAGCTATCTGAGCAGGATCATCAGCAGTCGTATCGTCGATACCAAGTGGACCAATCTGATTCATCCCCTTCATTCTAGAGTTTATATAAGTAAAGAAGTCCTTTCTGTTTTTCTTAGCATCCTTTGACAAAGGTTTCCCGTAATCTGACTTTGCCTGCCTAATCTACTTTGTGACTTGATTACAAACTAGTTTATATCTGCCACAGGCTTCTTTGTTGCCTGATAATTTATGCATCCCGTTTAGGGTGTCCAGAAAGTTTTTCAGGATATTTAAATGTCCCGGTTTCTTGTTATGAACATTTTTGTACAGATTTATTTGTACACAATCAAAATAGTGGCAGAGTTTGTAGCATTGTCTTCAGTCGTGTTGCCTGGCCTCCCTTGGTTTGTTGGCCACCTCACTATAAACTTTACAATGGTCAAAAAACTTATTTTAAATCCATATAATCAAGGAGGTGGTATCTAGCATTGATTGGCAGGCCTTTGTTTCTCGTGTATGCACGTGTGATGTTATGTGTTCAGTTTCATATCATGAAACTTTTAGTTAAGTTCTTTTTGATTCAGTGATTTGGATGTTTGGACTTGTGTTTTCTTCCTTTCTTTTCAATGCATTTGGTTCGATCAATTTATAGATAAAATTAAGTGAGTTTTTTGTAACAGTTTTTTAAATTAGTTTTAAGCTGCATAATAAAAAAATATGCCTAAATGTAAATGTGTTTTCAAAGAGGACTTCCAGAAAGAATGGAGTTTTATAAAAAAGGTAGACACGAAAATGATGCTGAATGCAGAATGTGCTAATGTTTTATCAACATAAGTCATGGTTGGAGATGTGATATCAAAGATCACGTTAATTCTAAAAAACACGCAATCAAATTTCAAGCAACTGCATCATCATCCAAATTGGAACACTACTTTGTCAAAGAAAATTCAAATGAACATGACAAAGTAGCCATTGCCGAACTTTCTATGGTGTATCATTTAATTTAACATAAGTCATTTAGAAGTGCTGATTGCTCCTCAAGCCTTTTTGGTAAACTCTTTGATGACTCAAATTGTACAAAAATTTGTTCTAGTGCATGAATGAAAACAATTGTGCTAATAAAGAATGTACTGGCTCCTTATCCACTTAAAGTTTTAAAAGATATCAATAGTACTGAATTCTTTGGAATTTCTGCCAGTGCAAGCAACCATAAATCAGACAAAGCATTTCCATTGTTATTGCATTATTTCAATGAGAAAAATGGTAACAGGTTAAACTTCTTAAAATGAACTGTTTACCCTACGAGACATCAGAAACTATCGCCAACTACATTCTTACTTCCCTGAAGGAGAATAATATCCCCCAAAGAAAAGTGTATTATGTTCGGAGCTGACAATACAAATGTTAATTTTGGAGGGATCAACAGAAGAGGCCAACGCAACATCTTGACTCCAAAATTTTCTCAATTCCAATATCAAAGATGTTGGATATCTAGGTCACATATTTCATAAATCTGCTCAATTGGGAGCAGGAAGATTAGCAGGTGACGTGGAATTAGTAGTTATAAAAATATTTTCTTACTTTCACACTTATTCTGCTGGAATGGAACATTTAAAGAAATTTTGTGTTACTGTTGATATAGAGTATAAAAAAAAATTACTCTCTCACGCTAAAACTCGTTGGTTGTAATTATTTCCTGCCATTGAATGCATTTTAAAAAATTTTCGAAAGCTTAAATTCTTTTTTTTTTTTATCTGAAGAAAAGCCTCCCATTTTTATTGAGAAATTTTTTAATTGTTCATTGGGAGAAGCATTTTTGTGGGCTGCCCACAGCTTTCTCATTTCATCAGTAAGCTGATACTAAAAATTGAAAAAACAAATAACTATTTTAGAGGTTGAAATAATTGTTGAAGAAAAAATTAAGATGTTAGATAATAGAATATCTGATCAATTTCGGCCATTTGAGGCTAGAAAAATGCAGCGTAATATAAAAAACCAAAAAGTTCATAAGTTTAAACACAATCAGATTTTTATTCAATGGCTAAAAATTATTTAGAAAATTGATCGTAGCCCCCTAGAACAATTCCAGTTCTTGAACTGGATGCTAATGAAAAACATTCTGAAATGGGAGGATATAGCAAATTCTCTGGAATTATTCGAAAAAATTAAAATGAAGTTTGATTAAAATTTATTATATGATTAGTTTGGAGTTTTAAAAAAAATTGCCATAAACAAAATCGAAAATAAAAAAGAATGGAATACACTGAGTTGTGTTGAAAAATGGACAAGATTACTTAAAAAAAAAAAAAAAAAAAAACCTTGAACAAAGCGAGTTTATTAGATTATGGGGCGCCTCCGTAGCCAGGTGGGAAGGAGCAGCAGTGCGTAGCACATGCTTCTTGATTAGACCGGGGTTCGAGCCCGTCACCACCAAATACGGAGTATGCGGAAAGGTCAAGGAATGACCACCGCATATCCCGGAGCAATATGGCCTTAGTTGCTAATGCTCCTAAAAACCAAATAACAATAACAACAATAACAATTAGATTATGTTCATATTTATTTGCAGTTCTGGGCCAAAACGCCGGCTATGAGCAATTATTTTCTTTAATGGAAATACAATGGACTGACGAGCATAATAGGTTAGAGTTAATGCAATTATTACCTATGTTTTTAATTTGAGGGACCTAAACTGCACAGATTAAGAATAAAATTAAAAAAATAACAAAGATCTGTTAAGTGCCTTGAAGAGTTCTGTTAATATATTACTAAAAAATAGTTTTTATATTTATTACATAAATTTTGTTGTTCAAATTTAAGAATTGTATTCTGATTTTGTTAATTCTACATTTTGAAATAAAAATGGAAAAAAAAAAAAATTTTTTTTTTATTAAAACACAAATTTGGCACCCCCCCCCCCATAAAAATGCCATAAGATAAGTGTCTCGGTTTTGTGTTCTTCCAATATTGATGCCCTAATCCCATGCATTTTTCTTCTCTGCCACAAGTCTCATTAGGTCATCTGACATCCATTTAGGCCTAAACCTTGAACAATATTTCTTAATCGGTATGAAAAGCCTAGTAGCTTCCACGATTACTTCCTTGAATTGTTCCCGCTTAGAATTTGCTGTTGGTAACATCATCAGTTGGTCCCACTGTACAGAATTTAAAATATCCTTCCCTTTACCCCTGATGTAAATCAGTAAATTAACTAATTTACATCAGTAATTTACCTTTAAGTAACTTCCACATCAGTACACTGGCCACTGCCACCTAGTGGTTTCGTAATGCACGAATGATCACTGCTGATAACTAAATCAAGAGTATTAAACTTTCTGGTTGCCTCTCAAACATGCTGCTGCAGAAAACATTCATTCAATAAATCCACAAAACTCGTGCAAGTGTGATCACCCACAAGTTCCAGTTTGGGAAGTTAAAATCCCCCGTTATAACATAATCTGATTTACTGTCCCATTCTATTTCTCTGTACAATTGTTTGTTGTACTCATTAGAATCATTAGGCCTATAACATACTCCTACTCTCATTTTTGTTTTCCGAGTGCTTATGCTACACCAAACTGACTGAACATTGCATTGTCTATCTTTGTCAACTCTGCACTTCCTTAGATTTTGATTTTCTTAATTAACAGCATAACCCTTCCTTTTATATCCTGTCTATCCTATCCTTTATATACATGTACTCCTCAAATTATAATTCTGCATTCCTAATATCTGTGTAACACCACATCTCTATTCTAACAATATCTGCTTTTGATGTCTTGACCAGCATTTCAAATTTATTTACTATACAGATAGTTCTTGACTTTATGAGTTAATTCGTTCCTAGCGCACGCTCGTAAAGCGGGAATTTATTTCCCATAGACATAAGATTAAAAATAGGGGTTATGTTCTTAACAGTGAAATTAATTAGTTTGTTTAAATGGAACCTCCATAGCCAGGTGGGCAGGAGCAACAGTGCGTAGCACACACTTCTTGATTAGACCAGGGTTGAAGCCTGTGACCACTAAATACGGAGGACGCAGAAAGGTCAGAATGACCACTGCATATCCCCGGAACAATATGGCCTTAGTTGCTAATGCTCCTAAAAACCAAATAACAATAACAAACAGTTTGTTTAAACAATGATTGATTTATCCAAAGAAATGAAAACATAGCCTGTAAAATCAAGCAAATTATAATAACAGAGAAATTATTTACGACTTACAAATGTTTATTCTTAATCATCATCGACTAAATGCACACTTGTTGATGACTCATTATTGGTTCGGCACTCGGTTTGTTGCACAAGGAGTTGTCTTCTTCAGAAATGTTTCAAGAGGCATTTGTTTCCAAGATAATCTTCTCTTTTAATTATAAATTTCACGATTGCATGCTTAAGCATTTTTTAACATCACACACAAATTGCAACTAACACCATTCTCGTGGAGTAACAAGTTTACGAAGCTTAAAAAAAAAGGAAAGAGAAGATTCTGAAAATGTTTTTTATACGATGGAAGATTTCAGTCCATGCTGTGTAAAGGGGAAACACATTTCACCATAATAACATAAAAAACCACAATTCCATCTATCTGTATTTTCACAAATGTGATAAGATCGAGTTTACAATTACTTGCTGTAAACCTAAATTAATGGAAAGTGCAAATTGTTTTATGGTCGTAACCTTCAGAAATGTGCTTTAGAAAAATATCACAAAGGCATTTAAAATTGATTCTTTTATAAAAGTAGAGTGCATTTTAATGATTTGAATTAGTAACTAATACAATTTACAAACTACGCTCACGACCTTTTATATGGCCTTAAGGTCACATTCGTGACCATAAAAATGATATTTTAGAGAGATAAATAGCTAGTTATACAGCAAATTTCAACTTCCAAAATCTTGAAATGAATTACCAAAAAAACTGTTATTGGGTTCACATTACGATATTTTAACGATATGATGGTGTCTCTGGAACTGATTAATATCGTAAAAGGGGGTACACTGTTTGTATAGCTACGCATATGGTTTGGAATGTGGTATTTATGAATGTTTAACATTCATTTTTTACAATTAATTTCATATTTTCGATTTTGTTGATACTTGAGGGAAAAAAAACTCTTAAACCTGGGAACTCATAAAGCGAGAACTGCCTGTACTTGTTGTTAATGCAAGTGTACGTACACTTAATTATCCAAAAATAGCCCATGTATTTATTTGTTTCATGATGACTCCCAACAGTCCCTGAAGCCCTCCAGGCTTCTGTTCATTCTAATAGAAGCAGTGCAAGAATTACTTTCACCTCTGCCTGCGGCTACTTTTAACCTTTTAGTATGTAAATCCCCAGAAGCTAGCAGTTTTCCGACCCAATTAACACTGCTTCAAATAGCATCAGCAAACACTCTTGCACCCCTTCTATTTAAGTGTATCCCATCCCTGTAGAAGCATCTCTCCTGTTAACAAGCACAGACCATGCTGTGAAAAATTCGAACCCACGAGCCTTGCACAATCCCTCTGGAGCTGAATTGATTGACAAGGCTCTCATCGTATATTCCCTCCTATCGTGTCTGTGATAGAATTGCAGACACTCAAATTTAACCAACTAATTTTTTTTTAGCATTGACTTATACTTAAGTAAATCTGCAGATCTCCTATTCGTAATGTCATTAGTGCCATGTACAACAATATCACCCTTTGTGCCCTTAAAGATATCTGTTTTACAACATCAACTTTTGCCCTGGCAGACATACTCTGGTCCTATTCCACCCATCCCTTTTACACAATATATTACCCATCTCCCTGACAATAGTCACCGACAATAACTACTGTGGGACCAGTGCATTCTGCCTTTGAGATTACCACTGTGCTGCCTGATGTACAAGAGTGAGTTCTGGCATTGAGTTTGGCAACTGATGGCTCTCCTCTTTTAATACCTTCAAGGGCAGCTACCCGACCCTTCAAACTCTCAAACGCCCATCACAGTGCTCAGTCGGTGCCTAATTTCTTGACACTCTGCACCTAGCACACATTAAGACATCCTCTTTGGTTAGATCATGTCCTGTTCCAGAGAGTTCTGCAAACATTTCACAAGTTGCACATTTTTTTAGGCTGTAATGCATTGGAGACTCTCCGCCTTAATTTCTCCCCTGGTAATAGCACTCCTGCTACCTTTTGCGCATTGCTCTGCTATTCTAGTCTGGGGCGTGATATTGAAATTAACAATGAAAATTAATGATTAATAAATTTAATTGATTATCAATACTACACTATCTAATAGTGTAATATTATCACTCCAGTACTACACTATGTAGTTTTACATTAGAGCTACCTATTTACCACAATTAAAAATTTCATTTCCCTACTACTCACTTTAGGCGCCTCCGTAGCCAGGTGGGAAGGAGCAGCAGTGCGTAGCACATGCTTCTTGATTAGACCGGGATTCGAGCCCATCACCACCAAATACAGAGGATGCGAAAAGGTCAGGAATGACCACCGCATATCCCGGAGCAATATGGCCTTAGTTGCTAATGCTCCTAAAAACTAACTACTCACTTTATACGAAAACAATGGCTGGAAGATTTGAACGAAAGAACAGTCTTATGTATAATAAGTAGTAACCTACAAAACCTATTAAAAATAAAAATGACCAGCATAACTAGAACTATAAAGCTGCTTATAAAGAACAATATAATATGACAATTAAGTAAATAAAATAGCAAAACACATGCTTTTTTGGAGCTTCTAATTCACAGCTGGACCTTGTAAAGACAGTCAGTGCCCTCTTAGTCATGATTTGTAAGAAGTCAAATGTATCCATTCCTGACCCCTGAGTGTTCCAGGTTTTCCAGTTATATTTTGCCTAATAGTGGCCTCCTTTCTGAGAGTGCACTAGTGGTAATTTCAACTTCATATATATATATATATATATATATAATACTAATTCTGAATTAGTATTTCAAAAATTGCAGGATTGCAAATATTTGCAATCCTCAAATATTTCAAAAACACATTAGCATATATTTTTTTTTTTTTTTTTTGAAGTGAAATTTCTTTAGGCACGCTCCAAGGAGTTTTCAGATGGGAGTATCTTGCATTCATGTATTGACAAAAAATGCAAAGAAAATGTGACCGTTGCCATAAGTAAATGCATTATAGGCACTCTGAACAGCCAACTGTTGTACTAGGATAAATACTCTGGTTTTCATGCGATCACCAAAGTTAAGCAGCGTTAGGCTAGGTTAGTAATTGGGAAGGTTACTACCTGGGAATACCCGGTGTAATTGACTATTTGCCTTTCTTTTTTTTCTTTTGTTAACTTGTGGAAAATATTCTTCCGATTTGCATGTATCATTTAATTTTGTTAATTGGTAAGGTAATAAAGTGTAAATCCGTGCTTTTTATATCTTTACTTTTATAGCCTGCGGATAACATTCCTCCTAATTTTGGCTTATTAGAATTGCAGTTAGTAGAATTAAAATTCAATTCATAAACATAATCACACGTACTACATATTGTATAGTGAACGGTATTTTGTCATGTAGTGTATGATAGTGATTTTATGATATGTGTTGATATGATAAAGCTGGGGTTCACTGTGGTGAGCATAGTAAGGCTTATAGCAGACGTGCAATGCATCTGTGGACTGACAATTTCCACGAAAATGCGAGAAAAAATGATTCAACTTCCCCCTCCCCACACCATTCTACCACTCTGTACCAGACACAAGTGACACATGACCCAATCAGTACCCCTACTGATTGCATTATGCTATTTATTTTGGCATTCTCTACTGTATTTAATGAAAAAAAATTGACGGAAAAAATTTGTAATTCAACATGTTAAAAACTAATAGTGAGAATTGTAAGGCATGTATAGGTGCAATACAACTGAAACTACCTCCATTGAGGACAAAGGAGAGATCTAAGCTATTTTGACAATGGAAGAAATTTCAGAGTGTGATGGAGTTGAACAAAGAAACTGGAGAAGGTCCATCCACATCTTCAGAGCCTTACATCTCCTCAGAAATGTTAAAGTAAATTTGGAAGGAGTCATTGAAGTTGATACTGCAAATGAATACGATGAAGAGTCCTCAAAGCCCAGTCGTAAACGAAAAGCGAAGAAGCCAGAACTACTCCATCAAATTGTTCAACACGTAGCGGGCGTAACACACAGTCAGAGCTTCAACAGGATTTTAAGAAATGCCAAAGCATCCATGCACAGTTTAAACATACACTCCTGGATAATGATTTTGATTGTCTGTTCCATGTGTGATCGGCTTTTGTTCAAAAACGGTGTGAAGATAGTCAGCTCAAGTTGTTCTTCAAACAGCATTTCCAAATGAGGATGCAATTCAAATGTCAGCCTGTAACAGTTGTCATGGCTCTCTCAAGAGCAAAGTGATTCCATCTCAATCAAAGTCAAATGGTTTTAAATATCATCCGATGCTGCAGCACTTGCCGAAACTAGATTTGGTATCAGAATGTCTCATATCTCCGAGGCTCCCATTCATGCAGATTCTTCACCTGCTACATTCATATGGCCAATATGGGATCCTTGGACTAGTGATAAAAGTTTGCATAATTTCCACTTCATGCTCAGCGCATGCACTTTTTTTTTTTTGTGTTGATGAAAAACTTGATACTTCCCAGCAATTCAGTTGTAATAAAAATTGATGCCAAAATTTATATTGTCAGTAATGATAATATTTTAATTGTAAAATAATGAAGTGAACAAAATTAAATTTTTTCTTTATAGGTCTATCTATACTTCAGTTAAATTTAAAAATGGATGACTGTTGGGATGAGGAATATGAAAACTCTACACCTGTAACAGTGGTAAGCATGTTATTTAAAAATGAATACTTAAGCTGTAAATTAGTAGCTTATTTAATCCTCTGCATTGAATCTATATTATATAGTTTATGTAGATAATATAAAAACCAGAAAAATTGTAACATCTAAATCTGCTCACAAAATTTGGTTCATGAGGGTGTTAAAGATGTCTTGTTATCCTCGCAGAATGAAATGCAAATAGTGTAGCAGGCCATATATTCAATAAAATAATCTATTTTTGCTATAGGTTAAGGTGAACCACATGGTCATCCTGATGTTTTTATGGATCAGTTTGATTTGCACTTCATGTTCTATGTTATGTAGGGTGTGATTGCTCACTTAGCAACTTATCTTTTGTACCATAATATTTTTGCAGCATTTTGCCAATCAACTTTGGTACCATAATATTTTATGACAACTTAATTCACCATAGTGCATTGTTACAGAAATACAGTCTGAACCGCTAAGCAGCCAATTATTAACAAAATTTCTGGGATAGTTCAGTTGATGAAGCTGCCATTTGTACACATTGTTGCTCCTGTCTTCCAAGTCTGGATTTGGCTGAAATAAATACTTTCCATTGAAAACAGTTTGACTGTGTTAATCCACTCGTGAATCCAGTGCATTAACAACCAGTTTGATAAACTTTTGTCATCCGAAAATAACAAAATATGCATTTTAGAAAAAAAAAAGGTTTAGATTAGAGGTGGGAGGAAATATGACTTTTGGAATACCTTGTGTTAATACCATGTTGTAAGGTATTTAAAAAAGAAACTGACTTTAATGGCTGTGAAGGAATATAAACAGTATGCCATTGTTTACATTGTGCAATTTATTTCTGTAGGGACAAATAATATTGCTTTATAGCAAATTATAAGAATTACTAAGTAATTAGAATTTGGTTATAAAAAAAAAAGGTGGTGTGCAAAAATACAACCAGGCTATAACTCACCAATTGCAGAACCTATTACCAGCTCATTTTAACTTAAGCCAATGGAATCAAATTATAACTGTGAGAGATATTACAAGAAAAGTATTCATTTCTTTTGTAAAGTGGACATAATTTTTTTGCGATATGTCTTCTATGTCAACCAAAAATAAAACTTCTTGAGTATCATCTACAATGCTCCATTTTGTTTTTTGTAAAATTAGTTTTTTTTTTTTTTTTTTGTTATAAATAAATTCTATTTTCTACCTGGGACAGCTAAGGAGACTCGGATCCTTTCAGTTTAGCTGGAGTGCTTTAGAGCAGTGTTATGCAACAGGTCATCTGAGAAAAATTTTATTGCCATATGCCCTGCTATTTGCATTGTTATTACAATTTCTTTACCCATCTGTGGTAGAAAATTTAGAATATTCATGAGTAAAGTAATTACAGCCTTTTTACACCCTTTATGTAGCAAATTAGTCTACAGTATTTTAGAATTTGTTTTGTCTTTGATAATCAATTTGGCAGAGGCTGGTTATTTTCATTTTATGATCCTGAATGCAATTTCATTTTTTTCAAGCAGTCCTGAGACATGTAAAGGTTTTTTTTTTTCCCACAAAAGTTGCACAACCTTTTAAATTTATTAATAAATTTACTTATTGAAATAATAATATATTATTTATTAAATTTATTATTATTACATAGTGTGATAAAATAAACTCAAGTAAGTTAGGTAGTGCATGTATGTGTATGCACAGAGAAATTACTGGTTTGAGTAAGTGTAGCGTTTTTCTCAGGAGTGATGAATGAAAATAACCTAATAAGGAAGTATTCAGTCCTTAACCATTTCATAAGTGTTTCTGGACCAGCATGCAACCTGGAATAAGTTTTTATCAAGTAATTTGGAAGTTTGTAAAAATCATTGGTGTTTATATAAATGCCTTTAAATATTAATTTTTGCCTATTTTAACATTAGCTAAACATTAGAACAGAATTATTGTCAAAAATAAAATAAACTCAGTTAAAAAAAATGAAAAGGGGGGGAAATTTTTTGAAAAAATCATAAAAATATCGAAATATTTAAACTCTTTTGGATCCAAATTCTAAAACGTAAATCCTAAGTCCTTATCTCAAATGCTATTGAAAGGGTAAACCATCAAATTTCAAAGCTCATAAATTTTAAAAATAGCTACTGTTACTTCTAAATACAGTGGATAGATGGTGTGGCTCTAGAACATTTAGAGCAGTGATTTTTCAGCCTTTTTTCCATGGAGGAACTAAAATATTTTTTCCATATCCCAAGAAAACATTGTGAAAACATTTAAAGACCAGAAAAAGTTGATAGTGAGGAGTGAAATTCAATTTCTGCTAAATTATTATTAAGAAAATTTATTTATAAAGATAAGTAGGTCAGCTTATGTTGCAAGAAAAAAAAACCAAAAATAATTCCTGATTTTTTTTTTTGTATTATCTAATCTTTTTTCAAATGTGAAAATTGATATTTTCACATTTGAAACTTTATTTTGATTTGATAATCAAAATAAAGTTTACTTAAACATCAAAATAAAGTTCCCAGCCGAAGTCAATACAGTAAACCCCCGCTATTCGCGGGGGTTACGTTCCTGAGAAATGTCGCGAATACCGAAAATGCGAATACTGAGTTATTGCTCCCATAGTAATAAAGGGGTTCCGTTCCAAAGTATGAAATATATAAGAAAAACTAGTCTAAAATTTTGTCTATATGTATTATATGTACATAGACAGTACATAGTGAAATGCAAGCATATGGCATCGAAATGAAAATAAGAAACAATTTAATATTAAATGTAATATTTATTAGAAATTTCAAACCAGCGCCTTTGCTAGCAAAAAAACTTATCCCGCCAGTGCTATCACCAGTTTCGCTAAAGTGTTGATAAAGAAGTTTTGCCTTTTCACGAATGATGAGTAAACTTAACGGAATTTTATTTTGAGTTCAGTCTTCTATCCACAGATTTAAAGCTTTTTCCATTTTTTTTTCTTCCTAATTTAACATCACGAGTTACAGAGCAAATTTTTGAAGCAATTAGCGCGTTTTCACGGACACTACGGCGAATTTTTTCTTCCGATTTTTGGATTGATCGTACCGTTGACTCATTGATTTTATAATGTTTTGCCACTGAAGAGAGACACTTTCACCATTAGAAATTTTATCTAATAACTCAATTTTATTCGCTAATGTAATCACCTTCTTTGCTATTTTCACATTTCTCTTGTTATTCGTAGCCATATTTTTGTAGGGGTTAGAAAGAACTTGTCCACAATAAAGTCACTTTCCTTCCGTTAAAAAACTCGAAAAGGTCTGTTTTACACTACAAAACGGTAGATTTATCATTTTTGTAAGCATATCAATTTATAAATTGATAATGGCTGCAGTTTACCTTTTACTGAAAAAATATTGCGCATCAAGGGAAAAAAATAAACGCAAAGATAAAAAAAAATGATAATAAGATCAATTTATAAGCATATAAATTAAAAGCAAACGACGAAACCTTGCATGGCAAGCGCATAACACATACCGAACAAGGATTAGCGAGAAACATCCACGCTCGCGATTTTGTCAACTATCTCCCCCCACCCACTGAGCGCTGTTTTGACCGGCAAAGATAATTTTAGCCACGCTCATGTTTTTTTATGGCGGAAAATATTCCTGGCGCTTTAAAATTCACATTTTTTTTAGGTTTCATTTTATATTAAATCGGCGATCGCGAATAGCGGGGGTTTACTGTATAAGGTTACTTTCGTGTGAGACTTGGGCTCATTTCTTTTTTGCAAAAATGTTATTCTTGGCTTTGATAAAACCATGGTTTTGATAAAAACACTAAATACGAAGCTATGGAAAGATTACAAAATAATGAATTACTGTAACATACACTAAACACCATTCATGATATCACTCAGAGTACAAGTATCTCTCTCAGATATCACTATTGCTAAGACTCTCTACTCAAGATTGACTTCATTGCCTATTCACCAGTCTTTAAAAAGTTAAAGCAAAGAAAAAGAACCTTTTCGAAAGCAATCTAATAGCACAGAGATTGAGAAAAGACCTAGAAACATTGAGGATTCTGGGTAGCATTCAGCAGGTGTAGGGGATTCTCAGAACATAACTTTTAGATACGTACACCACTTGAAGAAAAAGTGTTTGCCACACTCTTTTTGTTTTGGGGGCACAGGGCTTGACTTTCTGTCGCCACTAGCAAGGCAATATGAAATTAATGCAGACACAATATAACTTTAAATATGAACTGATCAGAACATGACAAAGGCTGTTGGTACCACTTGGAGATTACTCTAGTATTTTAAAATATTCCATGCTTTAAGGGATATTTAGAATTTTATTGCAGTATTTCAGAATTCGAACCCTGATAATGTTCTGTGGAACTTGGCTGAGAAACCCTGCTCTACTGTTTCAAGAGAATCTGTACTTATAAACTTAAATTGTTGATACTGCTTCGAAGACTAAATGAACTGGAACTTAGCAAGTTCCTTTTTATATATATACACAGTTGAATTTGGTTATAATGAGCATCAAGGGACCAACAAAATTTCCTTGTTATAACCATTACTCTATATCAGTGATGGGTTAAATCTGCCTCCTACATTTTTTAATTCTTCATAACTTGATGAAAAGAGGTTAAAAAAAAAAACAAAAGAAATATTAGAGAGGTTTGGTTTGGTTTTTTTTTTAGGAGCATTAGCAACTAAGGCTATATTGCTCCGGGAACATGCGGTGGTCATTCCCTGACCTTTCCGCATCCTCCGTATTTGGTGGTGACGGGTTTAAACCCTGGTATAATCAAGAAGCGTGTGCTACGCACTGCTGCTCCTTCCCACCTGGCTACGGAGGTGCCCCATATTTGAGAGAGAAAAAAAATATGTATATACCTACATATTATTTGTATTAATATGCATGTATAAACTACAATACACTTAATATTAAACAGTTTATTTGTATGTAATTAAAAACAATACTAATTAATAATAAACACTAATTCAATTAGTCTTTATTTATGATCCTTAAAATTGATGTTTGTTTTAAAGATTTCACTTTGATATTTCTCAAGTTCCTCCTTAAAACACTCAACATGTTAAGTCTCATTATTTGCTTTAGTTCCTTCAAAAAAATTCACTGTCCACCTTGAGCTTGGGAGATTGTCAGCACTGATTTTGGTTCACTTTCACTTGTCATCATCACAATCATAATCTTTCTTTGTTGAGCACAGCATCTACAATGTCACTCTCTGTAGGAAGACCACTAGTTAATGAGTTGTCATCGACTCATACAAATTCATCGGTGTTATCTGTATTAAACAACATTGTTATGTTGCAATCATTCAGATAATGGTAAGTTTTGTTCATTTACACCATCTTCATCTACAATTAAGTTTAATTTTGATTTCTTGAAGCAATTCGACGTGGTTGTGGAATTAACGTTGTTCCACACATCATCGAATGAATTTATAGCATCCAATATCAATATAGATTTGTTCAGTTCTCTTTCACTGATCAGATGTAGAACTAGAAATCTTTTATAAAATCCTTTAACTCTTAATTACACCAGTGTCCATGGCTGTAAAATTTTGAAGACTAAATGCACAAGACATGTTATGGGTTGAAATTAACTACACAACTACACAATAGTTTACCCATAAATTTAACTACATAAGTAGTGTAATGGCATTGTTTGATTTTTATCTCATATTGTGGCTACCTTCACGAGATACCAGGTATTGCACTACTTCAAATAAATAATGCTTTTCTAGTAGAAGAGACTACTGTTACTTATTCTCAGTGGGCACCACCATACCAGACTCGTTTCAGAGCTTATTGGCTCGCTCATCGGTGGGCAGGCAGGTACCCTGATAATGCAGACACACCATCACGTTTGCGAAGTTAATTCCACGATACGAGAGATGCCAATTGGTGAAGATAATGATAATATTTTGAGGAGTAAATGCACAAGGCATAATACGTTATGGGTTGAAATTAATTATATAATATCGGTGTAAATACACCATAGTTTACCCATAAATTTAACTACATAAGTAGTGTAATGGCATCGCTTAATTTATCACATATTGTGGCTACCTTCACAACGAGATACCAGATATTGCACTAGAAGGAAATCGCCAAGAAAGAGAAGAATGATGATATCCAGCTGAGTACCCTGGGTGTGCGAAGCCCTTGGGTTTCTTAGAAGTCCCAAAATAAATTTATGGTTCAGTGAATACAAGACAATCCATAAATAATGCAATGTGGCAAATATTGTAAATAATGTAACATGGGGGGAATACAATAGCACTATTGCATCCCCCTCCCCCGCCCTAAAAAGGACAAGGTCATAAACCAGCCACTAATCCGATGCATGTGGTCATTAAAGCTAAGTCGCCCTTTTCATTTTTGTCTATTCCAAGGATTGGATTTTCCGACTACCCAAGCAATTAAGAATGTTTGCATAGTTACCAAATTTATCGTAACTACTATATGTTCCTGATATTGCTGAACATAGTGAAGAAAACATTATTAATGAAGGCAGTTTGAATGAAATAAAATTAGATATATTACAAAATCCTGAATCAATAATTGAGTTAAATTTGGTGCCCAAAGAAGAGAACGAATTATTGCAGCTTAGTACTTCATTTACACTGAAGAATGACTAAGATATTAAGTTTGTCATAATTTTGGATTAAGATTAAAGAGGAATTTCCATTGCTAAGTAGGAAGAGTGTTTGTTTGTTTGTTTGTTATTTGGTTTTTAGGAGCATTAGCAACTAAGGCCATATTGCTCCGGGGATATGCGGTGGTCATTCCCTGACCTTTCTGCATCCTCCGTATTTGGTGGTGACGGGCTCGAACCCCGGTCTAATCAAGAAGCGTGTGCTACGCACTGCTGCTCCTTCCCACCTGGCTACGGAGGCGCCAGGAAGAGTGTATTGCTGTATTACCATTCACAACAACCTATTTGTGAGCCAGAACTTTAAACTATGATGTGATTAAAAACAAAGGTAAGAAACAGCTCAATAGTGTACCAGATATGAGTGCTGCATTGTTCTCATGTTCCCAACTGGAATGAACTTATGAACTGGCAAGCACACCTGTTGTATTAAATAAAATCTTTTCTAATTTTGTTTTGTATTGTTTTATTTTGGATTTTTTTCGCCTATATTGTATTTAAATATTAATAAAATAATAATCGAAAGTAACTTTATTTTTTTATTTTATCATACGTAGTAAGGGTAAGTATTCTTTTGTGAAACACTTTTGTTTCAGTTGTATATACAGTTATATAATGAGCACGGAAATAACGAGATCGCGGCTGTAATGAACAAAAAGCCATAATGATTTTAATTTATGCGTTTTCCCATACAATTGCTCACTGTTATAACGAGTGTACTACACGGATATACTGTGCAAATTTTGGTAACTATGCAAACATTCTTAATTTGCCCGTGTAGTCAAAAAAAAAACTCAATTCTTGGAAGAGACAAAAATGAAAAGGGTGACTTAGCTTTATTGACCACCCACATCGGATTAGTGGCTGGTTTATGACATTATACTTTCAGGGATGGGGGCTATACAGTAGTGTATTGGCATTCCGCTTGTCTCATTACCCTATTTACAGATTGTCTTGTATTCACTGAACCATAAATTTATTTTGGGACTACCTAAGAATTTTGTATGCAGATCACTTTACAGACATTTTAAAGTAAAATCAGTTAGAAATGAACCCTTCCTTTGGAAATATGTCTGCTAACAAAAGACAGTCTCTCGATTTGTGAAAAAGTCAATTATTTGTGAGTTAGAACGTGGTGCAAAAAATGTTGAAGTGTGTAAAAAGTTTCTTTGCACACTTCAACAGTAATTGAGACTGGAAGAATAAATATTTTGACATATCGGCACGGAAAAAAAAAACATAAACAAAACCAAAAAAAATTAAAGTGCGAGGTTACAAACGTCGATGATGCATTGCTTCAGTGGTTCACTACACAAAGAATTGCTGGATTTTCAATAGACGGTCCGATCTTTTGAAGGCTCGAGCAGAAAAATTTGCTAAACAATTTGAATGAAACGATTTTGTAGGTAACAATGGTTGGCTGGATCAATTTAAAAACTGATATAACATAATTTATGCAGAAATTAATGGAAAATCTCAATCTGCAGATCCAAGAATTGGATCTGCAGATTGAGATTTTCCAATGGCAAATGAATGGATTGATCATGTTTAGGCAGAAATCGGGAAAGATTTCAACGACAAAGGCATCTACAATACTGACGAAACAGGCCTTTTTTTTATATAATTTGACACGTGACAATAAATTTAAATTCAAAGGGGGAAAATGTGTTGGTGGAAAAAAATCAGACTTGCTTGGTTCATATGCAAAAATATGACAGGATTTAAAAAAAAAAAAAAAGTGTTTGCTATATTGGAAAATTATTTAAACCTTGGTGTTTCAAAACCATAAGAAAACTTCTTGTGGATTACACTGTGAACAAGAAAGCTTGATGACTTCGGATATTTTTTGGAAATACATAAATGATTGAAATAAGGAGCTATTCAAAAAGAAGAAAAATATTTTGTTAGTTGATAACTGTCCTGCACATCCACAGATTCAAAATTTTGCCAACATTAAGCTAGTGTTTTCTGCCGGCACCTCTGTAGCCAGGTGGGCAGGAGCAGCAGTGCATAGAACACACACTTCTTGATTAGACCGGGGTTCGAGCCAGTGCCCACCAAATACAGAGGATGTGGAAAGGCCAGAGAATGACCACCACATATCCCAGGAGCAATATGGTCTTAGTTGCTAATGCTCCTAAAAACCAAATAACAATAACAAAGTGTTTTCTGCCTCCCAGTGCGACATGAGTTTTACAGCCAATGGACATTGGTGTAATCAAGAGTTTGAAAGGATTTTAAAAAATATTTCTAGTTCTACATCTGATCAGTCAAAGAGAACAGGAACTTAATGAGTCTATATTGATATTGGATGCAATAAATTTGAGTGATGCATGGAATAGCATTACTTCAACAACATCCAGTTGCTTCAAGAAATTGAAATTAAATTAATTAAATTGAAATGAAATTAAATTTAAATGAAATTTCTTCTTAGGTGAAGATGATGGAAATGAAGAAAACAACTTACCATTATTGAAATGGTTGCTATGTAACAACGTAGGTTTTAATACAGATAACATCGATGAATTTGTATGAGTCAGTGACAACTTGTTAACTAGTGGTCTTCCTACAGAGAGTGAAATTGTAGATTCTGTGCTCAACAAAGACAGATTATGATTGTAATGATAAGTGAAAGTGAACCAAAATCAGTGCCAACAATCTCCCAAACTGAAGGTGCAGTGGACACATTAGTCAATTTCTTTGAAGGAACTGAAGCAAATAATGAGACTTAACACTTTGAGTGTTTTAAGAGGAAACTTGAAAAAATATTAAAATGAAATTTTTAAAACAAATATCAATTTTAAGGTTCATAAATAAAGAGACTAATTGAAATTGTTAATCAATTGGTATTGTTTTTAATTACGGAGAAATAAATTGTTTAGTATTAAGTGTATGGTTTTAAAATTACAGACAAATAAATTGTGTTTAATATTAAGTGTATTGTACAGGGTCTCCCATAATGAATTGCACTTTTGAAAAAAATCATAATGAAAAAAATATACATTTAAAAAAAATTATTTTCTAAAAATCAGATCATCGAGATGATGTCCCTCACACCAACACTCTTCAACCCTAACCCTCAAATTTTCGAAGTGTGCCGACACATTACCAGTGGAATGCTTGCGATTTCGGAGCAGATATTTTTTCTTTTAATTTCTCCCTGGTTCTTGGATTATTGGAGTAAACACGGCTCTTGAGGTATCCTTACAAACAAAAATCAAGTGGGGATAAATCAAGACTTCTTGGAGGCCAGTTAATGTCGCCTGTACGTGAAATGAGTTTTTCTGGAAACAGTTCGTGAATCACTGGTAAAGTTGCATTCGATCTGTGACAAGTCGCCCCATCTTGCTTGATATTTTTCCTGGTGCTGTATCCTGCAGTTGTGGGATCAGAAAATCTCTATAACATGGCATTCAGAATTAACTGTTACCGCATAGCTGCACGAGTTCTTAGAAGCATCGGCCGATTATTACAGAAGCTGACATTGCAGCCCAAACAGTAACTTTAGGACAATGCAATGCTCTTTGGTGTTTCAGTCTTGGATTATTCTCACTACCATAATGACAGTTTTGTTTGTGTCCATTCAAATGAAAATGAGCCTCATCAGAAAAAATGTTGGTAAATCTTTCAAAAATTTTGTTGGCATAATTTACCATTGCAATGAAGTCAGACTCTTAAATCTTGAACCATCTGGATTTTTGTAAGGGTGCAGAGTCAAATCTTTCTTCAGTATTCGGTGTACATGTTTGGGGCAAGTTTAATTCTGCAGCACACTTCCACACTGATTGGCGTGGATTCTTGCATATTGAAATGTTTAAGCGCCCCAAATTCTCATTACTTCTTGAAGTTTTTGGATCAAAACATGGGTCAAGATATTCTTTGAATCTCTTGACTCATGTTTTAGCATTAGCATTAGTAGAGGCATATGATGCAAGAAAGCAAGCTTATTCAGCATCAGCCAAAAAAAAAAAAAAAAAAAACACACCACTCCCATTTCACCCCTCCGTTCGTTCGAAATACCTATCCAGTTGAGCTTTAAATTTCTTTAGGCTATCAACTTCAACAACAAGTGATGGAAGTCGGTTCCACCAACCAACCACCCGCTGGCCAAAGGCAAATTTCCGCACATCTATCCGACATCCGTCCTTCCTCAATTTGAATTTATGCCCTCTGAGGTGATTATTCTGAGCAAGATGAAGAATCCCATTGGCATTGAGCATGCTCAAACCATTCAAAGCCTTATACACCTCTATCAGATCACCTCGCCGGTGCCTAGTCTCCAGACTCTGTAATTTGCAAAACTTAAGCCTTTCTTCGTAAGAGCAACCCTTTGTTCCATTCACTAATCTTGTTGCCCTTCTCTGTACCCGTTCCAGCAGCTCTACATTCTTCTTGAAATGAGGCCTCCAGACCTGTATACAGTACTCAAGATGTGGCCTAACCATTGCCTTATACAAGGGAATAATCACCTCCTTATCCCTGCTAGAAAAATTCCTGTATATCATTGACAAGACACCATGAGCTACTCTTGCAGCTCGTCTGCACTGCTCAGAGAACTTCATATCTGCCTGCACAATTACCTCTAGGTCCTTTTCATTCTCCACCACTGTCAGTGTAGTACCGCAGAGTTGATACGTTGCTCTGGGGTTACTGTTTCCCATATGTAGTACTTTACATTTGTCAATGTTGAACTTCATTTGCCACCTCTCAGCCCATCTGTTCAACCTTTCCAGATCCTGTTGCAGCAGCATAGCGTCAGTAGTGTCCTTAACAACCCTGCCAACCTTTGTATCGTCTGCAAACTTGGACATTAAACTTGATATCCCATCATCAATATCATTCATAAACACCGAAAACAACGGATCCAACACTGAACCCTGAGGAACTCCACTAATAACATTAGTCCACGTTGAGCAGTGTCCATTGATTACCACTCTCTGTCTTCTGCCACTCAACCATCCCCTTATCCATAGCAGCAATTTGCCTCCAATGCCACACTGCTCCAATTTGTGCAGCAGTCTTCCATGTGCAACAGTATCAAAAGCCTTTCTAAGATCCAAATATATAAAATCAAAGTTATTCCCTGCATCCAGTTCTTTTGTGACTACATCATAGTATCCAATCAAATTGGTCAGGCAAGACCTGCCCTTAACAAAACCATGCTGCGTCTGAGCTATAACTGAATTCTTGTCTAGATGATCCTGCAGTGCTTCTTTAACCAGTGTCTCCATTAATTTACCTGGAACAGAAGTTAAACTAACAGGTCTATAATTACTTGTGTCAGCCTTTGATCCTCCTTTGTGAATTGGGGTTACATTTGGATTTCACTATTGTCATGTAAATTGTAGTGATCACGAAATCTGTCTAATGGTAATGATTGAATTATTGTTTTGGTAGAATGTGGATACACAAAATATGCTCTCTGGTACTGTGAAGCGATCCATTGCTGCTAAATTTCCAAAAACTTGTCTAATGGTAAGGACTAGCTGTGTGCTCACCCACCACTTGTTTGAATTATAAAGAAAACAAAAGTGCAGTTCATTATGGGACACCCTGCAGTTTATACAATCATATTAATACAAATAATACATAGGTTTATACTTAAATTATTTTTTTCTCTCTAATATTTCTTTTGTTTTTTGAATCTATCTTTTTATCAAGTTATTGAAAATTCAAAAAAATAGGTAGATCTAACTCTTCACTGATATAGTCAGTAATGATTATAACGAGGAAATTTTGTCTGTTCCTTGATGCTCATTATAACCAAGTTTGACTATATATATATATATTATTATTTTATTATTTAAGATGTTAGTTATAGTTGTAGAGCCTAATGGTGTAGTTATAATCTAAATTTAGCAGGTTATAGTGTATACCGAGAAACAAACCGGTAGTATATAACAGCCCAAGAAACATAAAAACCTATGTAAGCGCCTACGGCAACCTGGAAAAAATATATATGCAATTTAACATAAGGAAAATCTTACATATCAAAATTATATTAATTATAGGTATATAGATACATTGAAAGGGACTTATTCGAGGGCTAACCCTCTCAATGTATCAATTAACATAATTAACAGGCTATCCATTTCTGTAGTCATTGTCCAGCATAACTGTCCAGAATATAGTTAGGTAGTATATGATAGCAATATTAAATGAAGGTAATGTGGTATTAGATAACAAAACCAAAATATATTACGGTTAACTAAAATTAATATATATATATATATATATATATAGCCAGGCCTCGCATAACGCGAGTTTGATTAACGCGATCTTCATTTAACGCTATTTGAAAAATTATACCACTTTTCACTTTACATAATGCAAATTTCCAGTTAGCGCGATCTTTTTTTTTTTTTTTTTTAATGCGATAGTTGAAAAAGATTTGAATCGCGCATTAAGCTTACCGCGAGTCGTACGGGCAATAAACAAACATTTGCCTACTGCCCGCCCTGTGTGTGTTTCACCAACCATCGGAAGATGTGTTACTTGTTTGTCTCCTGCTAATAAAGTCATGCACACTTGCTTAAAAATTCAAATTTTTAAGCAAGAAGTACTCTGGGCCCTGGCGAAATAATATCGCAGAGAACCTCTGCAATATTATTTCGCCAGGGCCCAGAGAAGATTGTTGTCGGCTATCAGAAATTGATTGACGAAAAGAGAAAGTCAACATTTCCGCAACAGTCATTTCTTCATTGTGTATTTTATGTCAGTTTCCCAAACTTTCTCGGTTCACGGCGCCCTTAGTGTCTCAGTAATTTTTTCAAGGCGCACCCAAAAGAAATACTTAACAGTTCCGTTTATTAAGTAGTTAGATCCAAACAACTTAATAAGAAATGCTGAAACTGTGAACTACCTCGAGCTATTAGTTCGCACGGTGTCCGACAGATGTTGAATATCGCTGTGTTCCCCTCAAAAATTTAAAATATTCCACCGCGCACAGTTTGGGAACCACTGGGAACAGTTTGGGAATTCAATAAACATTTAATTCTATAATTATTTTCATTATCTTTTACATTGTATACAGTTAAAAAAGTTATTTAGAAGGTATTTTTAAAATTCTTTATGGACATTCCAGAAGGTCAAGGACCAATTATAATTTTTCCTATTGATTATTATATTCAATTAACGCGTTTCCGTTTTGCGTGATGCAGTCGTGGGATGAATTAATCATGTTAATCGAGTCCAGCCTGTATATATATATATATATTTAATCAGTGCACTGGGTTGCAATTTAAAATGGTGGATTGTGATCAATAAAGTTTTTGAAAAATTGGTCTCTAGCATACCTAACCCAATATATCTTCCTTCAAACAGTAGCATGTACATCTATAAAAATTGGAGCTCTGTTGAAATGGATAAACTCCCACTTAACCAAGTTTTAATGTAACTAATGATGGGTGAACAGTACTATTAACTATCAGTATTTAATATTGAAATTGCATATTTGTTTATTTATACTTGATATGCCTTATAAATTTACAAGCAAAATATTTTTTTTCTCCCCATTTCAGGTACCAGTAATAAAAACTTCAAATAATGTTGGATCTGGAATTGGGTAAGTTCCTTAACTGTATTATGTTAGAAAATATGGTGAAACACTTTGAAGTGATTCTGAGTTGCAGGTTTAATCATTTCTTTGTAAAATCTCTTTTATAAACTAAGCATTAATTTATTTACTAAGCGAGGCGCCTCCATAGCCAGGTGGGCAGGAGCAGCAGTGCGTAGCACACGCTTCTTGATTAGACCGGGGTTCGAGCCCGTGACCACCAAATACGGATGATGCGGAAAGGTCAGGGAATAACCACTATATATCCCCGAAGCAATATGGCCTTAGTTGCTAATGCTCCTAAAAAAAAAAAAAAAAACAAATAAATAATAATAATGAATTTACTGAGCATCAATCTGCCTAATATAAAGAGCAGTAGTGCTAGTATTCCCCATTTCCCAAATGTTATTCTTATTTGTATTAAGGTATGATTTATTTATTTTTTCTAAGAAAATTTAATTCTGCCTACAGTAATATTCTTTTGTAATTAAACCTTTTTAATCCTTTACTGTTTGCTTTTTGTCACTAAATTGCTTCAAGTTTTAATGCAAATGTAACATTACTATAGTATTAAAAATAATACTTAGACATGAAAATATTAAACTAATATTGTTTGTATACTAAAAAATCTAAGCAGAATTTTTTTTTATAGGGAACACAATTCCTCTATGTGAGATATTGTTTACAGAGGAAGCTAATTTATAATGCTGATTAGGTCTTTATAATAATCATCATAAAAGAACTAGGCTACAGCAAGGTTTGCACCAGGTGTATCCCGAAAATGCTGATACACGAGCACAAAGAAGCCTGGAAAGTCATCTGTATGGAACTTCTCCAGCGCTACGAGAGTGAAGGAGAGGTTTTTCTTTCACATGTAGTCACAGGTGACAAAACCTGGGTCCACCATCATGATCCTGAAACGAAGAGATGTAGTCAGTGTTACCATCAAAATTCACTGCACAAGAAGTTCAAAAGACAGTCTTCTGTCGGTAAAGTCAGGGTGACAGTGTTTTGGGACAAAGAAGGGGTCTTGCTTGAGGCCTTCTTGAAGCGTGGCACCACATTCAACTCAAATTGATATGTGGAAGCATTGAAAAAGTTGAAAGCTGCCTCCTTAGTCTGACCAAACAAATCTTAATGGGATTCTTTTTCTTCATCACAGCGCACAATCCCACAGCAGTCATTGCACGATGGAGGCCATTACAAACTTTCCTTTCTTAAGCTGACTTTAAGTTTTTCGACAAACGGCGGTCACAGATTGGAAATAACGCTGTGTGTGTGTGTGTGTGTGTGTGTGTGTGTGTGTGTGTGTGTGTGTGTGTGTGTGTGTGTGTGTGTGTGTGTGTGTGTGTGTGTGTGTGTGTGTGTGTGTGTTAAATGGAGAGATTATTTGTCCTGGCATGCAAGTAAAAACCCATGAATCTGAAATGAGGTTGAAGTAGGGATGACGTACGTTGATAGAATTTTCGTTTAACTTAATTTCAAGGGTTTCAGCGATTAATAACATTGTCTAATTGTGTTGTTTTTCTGATTTTTTTTTTGTGTTAATTAATTTTGACACAGTCTTCTCTCATTCAGTTTCATGAGGGTGGTTTGATGTGTTTTGGGGTCTGGTTGGGGTTCCTGACTTCCGATTCTGGAGCACGACGTAGCCCAGTGGTCAGGAGCGAGACTGCATAGCATGCGTTCCTTGAGTGGACTGGAGTTCAAGCCCGTGACTACTAAATACGATAAATATTTGTATTGCCGATTTACTGTAAACTCTACTGACTTGGTTGTTGTGCCGGAGTATAAACAGAAAATTATTATTATTATATTTACATTTTATTGCACAACTTATGCATTTAAAGTTTTTTTTTTAATTTAAAGGTTTAAATATTCCTACCACATTTAATATTATATAGAGAAGTGATGCCTTAAAATCAGCCAAAAACACATTATACCAACCAGTTAAAATTATTTACATAATTTCCTATGGATAAATCTCTCCCACTTAACAGATTCACTTAGTTGCCCATTTTTGCAGTCATATTAAGAGTGCTAAGTGTTGGATACCTTTAATGTGCTTCTGAAAGTGTTAAATTTTATATGATGCAGTATTTTTTATGTATACAATATTCTTTGAAAGTGATGATCACTGAACAAATATTGTAGTAAATGTTCGGTGTATTTATTTATTCTTGATTTTAACTTTATGTAAAATTGAGCAGAATTGCTTAATTCTGTATATAGCAGAATTTATTTGAACAGATAATGATTATTTTGAAGTAATTTTCAGTGCTATTCATTGGAACAATTTCAGTTTAACAAAATGATTCACGTACCCTGATAAGTTAATTGTAACAGAATTTTACAGTAATTCATTAAATGTATGGATCTTATTCTGTACTAAATGGTTTTAACTTATAATGGCAATGGGCATGGTTTAAATTTGCCAGTTTTTACATTTTAAATATAGTGGCCATAAAAGATAGATACAGATTTAGTTTATAGTAGTATAAACTGCTATAAAGTTTATGAAACTTGCATCAAGATTACCACATCTTCTAGTTCTGTGCAGTTCTTATTGTATCACTTCACTGTACATTCCATGTAGCATATAAAATGTGTAATAAGTCGCTCTACTCCTCAGATGTTCTTTTTGGAATGTGTTTTATTCTTCCTGAAAAAGAATCACAAAAATAAACCCTTGATTTTTTCCTGTAACAGGTGAAATGATGAAACATATCAGAATGAAAGCAGCATTGTTTTGTTTCAGGTCTAATCCTTACCTGGTGAGACCTCGCCAGGTGGCAGGATCAAAACAGCAAATAGTGACTACAAGAATGGTTCAAATATGTCCAAGCATTGTCCTATTTAAAACCAAGACCCATCCCAGTGACAATTTATTTATCATCAGAAAGCATAGTTTCCTAAAATCGACAGTAGGCAGAAACAAAAGGCTATGAAAATCAGATATTGAGTGAGCAAGACAGGCTTTCCTTAAATAGTTCATGGGAATATGTCCATATTCAACAGTGCATACAATTTTTCCTATTCACTGCTATAAAAAAGTGCCATTCTTGTTATAGTGTAAAAAAGCTATTATAGTCTAAATAAACCTTGATGTTTTGCAGTATTTTATGGTTGTTCAGTTTGAACAGTGTTTTGTTTTGCCAAAATGGCAGCAATTTCATATCCTATTGGAGTTAGAAGAATGGTTGCTCAATGCTGGGTCAGATGACCAGTTAGCCAGCCTCTAGATGCCGAGTTCCTGGAATGGGATTCTGTATCTAGAGGTTCTGTATTCTTTACAGTTTGTTGGGTGCCTGAGCATCATGACATATGAATGTGTTCCAACATGTTTGTACTTATGTAATTGAATACAGTCATGCTGGTTCTTGAAGCAGTCACATTGATAGCAAGCAATTTGAAATGTAAGATTAGTAATCACTAATTAAATCAATGAATCAACAACTTATGTAAAGTAAAGCAGAAGTGTGCAAGTGAAACTGGAAATTGTCTGGTAGTTGATACAGCAGTTAAAAAGGAAAGTGTTCTTGAGTGGCATAAGTAGTTTAAAGAGGTTTGGGTGTGCAGTTAATGAAAGAAGAGATTATCAGATTTACAGAACTGGTAGAAATTTAATATAGTCAGATGTCAAGTGTCAAAAATGATGGCAAAGGATTTAATTTTAAACATGAACTATGAGGAAGATTGACAGAGAAATGATTTTGTCATGAGGAAAGTGTGTATGGTGTGCGTGTGCAAATTTTGACTTCGACATGAGAGGTATTAGAACCTATAGTACTTAATACCGTGCTTGGGTTGGAGGTCGAGAAGACGAAAGAAGATATTTGTTGACATTGGACTTTAACTTCTGTAGATTGTAATTTTCAGGAAATATGTATGAAGGAAGGTTATTCCAGAAAACAGCAGTCGAATGAATAAACGAGGAAGAAAAGTTGGTTCTGTGGGTCTGAAGTTGGACAGTAAATGGATGTTGGCTGGTGGTGGCACGTGTTCGGACTGTTTTGAAAGAGAGCGAGCGGGGATTATAGAAGCCAATTCAGAAGAACAGTACCCATGGAAGTATCTGTAGAAGAGGCATGCAGCAGAAACAGTGCGTCTATGCGAAAGCGAGTGGAGAAACTGTTAGAGATGAATCATTAATTAAACTAACTGCCCTCTTCTGAATGGAATCAAGAAGCCTGAGAGAGGTTTTGGGGGCACCACCCCAGATGTAGGAACAATATTCCATGGCAGGGCTGATTTGCGATTTATAGAGTGAGCAGCTGTTTGGAAGAAAAATAACGCCGAGAGCGAAAGAGAAAACCAAGTTTTTTAGATGCAGAGGAAGCAATATTTGTAATGTGCTTGTGCCAAGAGAGATTAGAAGTCAGGGTAATCCCCAAAAGAGATATATCATTTTGCCTAGAAATCGGAGTGTCACTAAAGATAAGCATAGGAGCAGAAGAATCCTTTTTGCGAGATATAAGACAAGACGAGTTTTAGAAGGGTTGAAATGAACTAAGTTGTCATTGCCCCACTGGAGAATTACCTGGAGATCGGCATTTAAGGAATTAGTAGCAGATTTTGGAGAAGTTGAAGCTGGTTGAGCAGGGCAAGGTTTCTCAAAATGGAAAGTGGAATGCAATGTGCTATCATCGGCAAAATTATGGATAGGATTTCCAGTCAATGGAAGAAGGTCATTAATATACAAGAGGAAAAGAGTGGGGGAAAGAACTGAGCCTTGTGGGACACCAGAATTAGTGGAGAAGTTAGAAGACAAAGAGCCACCTACCATCACCCTCAATGAGCGATCAGAGAGAAAACGGGATATCCAATTACAAAAAACAGTTGGCAAACAATAAGATGAAAGCTTGTATAGAAGACCTTTATGCCAAACACGATCGAAAGCCTTTGAGATGTCAAGAGCAACTAATTGTGTTTCACCAAACTTTTCCATTGAATTAGTCCATAAATCTGTAACATAAGCCAGAATATCACCAGTGGATTGACACTGACGGAATCCATACTGGCCATCGTTGATCAGATGGAAGGTTTCTAGGTAGTTTAAGAGTTGGCGGTTAATTGATTTCTCCATTACTTTAGAAAGAGTAGAAGTAATTGCAATGGGACGATAATTGGATGGGAGGGATTTGTCACCCTTTTTAGGAACTGGCTGAATATGAGCAAATTTCCAAGCAGAAGGAAAAACACCTCTGGAATAAGAAAGTGAAAAAAGCGGCAAAGAAAAGGAGTAAGTTGAGGAGCACAGGTTTTGAGAACAAGTGGAGAAATACCATCGGGACCTGGAGCTTTCTTAACATCACGATTCATCAAAATCCCTCTGACATCCTTTTGACAGAAGACCACGGGAGGCATTGAATGGAGCATGTTGGGAATCGTGGGAGGTGTTTTACAAAGATCATTAATACATGAGTTGGAAGAAAAATGGGATGCTAGCAGATCAGCTTTATCCTTGGCTGAAGTGACAGCAGAACCATCTAATTTGGACAGAGGTGGGAGCAGAGATGGGCAAAAATTGCAGCCAATAGCTTTGGCAAGAGACCAGAATGCTCGGCTACCATTAGGGCAAGAAGCAAGTTTTCTTCTCTTAGTCTGTTCAAACTCTAGTTTGGACTGTTTAATAACTGCTTTACAATTGTTGCGAGCTTTGGTGTAGGCAGAAAATGAAACTGAAGAATAAGAAACAAGCCAATTACGATATGCAACATTCTTCTCTTGAACAGCCTTAGCACATTTATTGGAAAACAAAGGTTTAGATAAAGGACGAGATTTTAAAGTGGAGTGTGGGATAAAGGATTCAATTCGTGCAAGAATAATTTCACTGACACGATCTCAGCAAACATTGACATCAGAAGTTTTGAAACAGTAATCCAACCAAGGAAACAAAGAAAAAAAATCTTGCAGGCCATCCCATTTCGCATTCTTGTAATGCCAAACAATACAAGGTTGGGAATAGCCATGAGATAAAGGCTCCATTGGAGAAGAGACAATTACCAAGTTGTGACAATCACTGAGGTGCCTAAAGGACCCCTCCCTTTGACCGTGTACTTTGAAGGGTTGTTTGTGAGAAAAAGATTAAGCGTGTTGGCTGTATGGTTAGGATTGTTTGGTATTCTTGTGGGTAAATGAACAATCTGTGCAAGATCATTAGTAATTGCAAAAGCCTCTGTATCTCGACCAGCTGGGTCGGTGTGACTAGAAAACGGAAGCCAGCTGGAGTTGTGAACATTAAAATCACCAAGGAAAATTACCTCACTGTTAGGAAAGTTGGACTGGAGAAAGTCAAGTTTCAAAAGGAGAAAGTTAGAGTTCCAAGTGATTAGTGGAGTTGGGAGAATGGTAGAGACAACAGATGAATTTGACAGAATGAGGTAGAGAGATTTTAAGCCAGAGAAGATCGAAAAGAGGAGATTGCAAATTATCAAGTCTCTGACAGGGAATATCGGAATGGACTTCCACACAAGTACCACCTTTGAGGAAAAGGAATCATACAGCGAATAATTTGGGCAACTGAAATGAGCAGTGGTTGAATCAACTAATAAATGAGATTCTATCAGAAAAAGTACATTGGGTTTGGCAGACTGTAAGTGGAAATGGACATCGTTGAGATCAGAATTGAGACCACGTATATTTGTGAGATGAATTAGGAAGTGGACTGATAAAAAGAATGTGATGGCTTAGTTTGTTCATGGGTTGGCCAGTAGAAACCAGTTTCACTTGCTTTTTTTTACATAACTTTACACAACTTGATTCATTGGTCTAACCAGCAGTCACTCATATTTGGGAAGGGATTGAAAAATGCTCTCTTACTATCAGCATGATAGTAAGAGAGCATTTTTTTAAGTATAAAGGCATTCCAGGAACTTTCTTGCACCTCATATACAGAGTTGTATTTAAGACAACCTATAATTTAATATCTTACAGGGTTTTATTAAAGACAGTTTCAATTTACACTCATCAGGTTTATATTCTTGATTTTTCACATTTACAATAGCTGTGCATAGCATTGCAGCAGGCTTGATACCCCCCCCCCCCACCAGTTAGGTATTTTACATACTATGTGTGATGCACATGTTGAAGTGATATAATAGGAATTACAACCAGAAACTGGACAATGGGACTAATGTTTATGCACATGTAAAATTATTCCCTTGTGGAAGATACCTTGCATATTGTTCATATGTTTTTACGTAGCAAGTAACTTTTAGATCAATTTGTCTATAATTTTGTTTTGAAAAGAGGTTTGATTTGTATCATTATAGGTAATTCTCGTATAACATGGTAGTTAGATTCCTATAAAATCTTATGTAGTGCGAAACCATGTTATAGGGGACTAAGAACCAGTACAAAAAGAGGGGTTACATTCCAAGACCTAAGAAAATACACCATCCTAAATTTTGTGTATCTTCTTCTCTCTTTAAAATATCAATAATCTGTGTTTGTTTGCTTTTGCTTGATAGATCTTTGTAATTTCATTATATGGAGCTAAGCATTTTTGAAGCTCCCTTTTGAACTTTGGGCTCCTTTCAGTCAAAGAACCTGAATTCAAAAAATAAGATTCTAATTGCTCTGCAAAATTTATGCTTTTCCGTATACTTTTTAGTGTAAAATTTGGAAGTT
The DNA here is from genome assembly GCF_048544385.1 of Mastigoproctus giganteus. Taxonomy (NCBI): domain Eukaryota; kingdom Metazoa; phylum Arthropoda; class Arachnida; order Uropygi; family Thelyphonidae; genus Mastigoproctus; species Mastigoproctus giganteus. The sequence goes on from NC_143578.1 coordinate 186,708,485, forward strand.
CATAATTTTCATCTGCGCTATCATCCTCTGAATTGATTTGATTTGCCTCTGCCATTTCCACCAAATACGCTTCACCAGCCTCTTTTTCTGTCAGTAATTCTTGAACATCTTCAGTAATCATATACATCTTTTTATAGGAGCATCAGCGACATTATGCTATGTTGCTCTGTGTATTCAAATTGCATCTGTTCTGAGGTTGATTTTCTATATTTTTTTTTTTTTTTTTTTTTTTGGAAGAAAAACCAGAGTTTCTGGGAGGAAAAAACCATACTACCCTTGCCTGATACTTTAATAGCTTGGTCACGTTGTGAAAAATACCCATAAAATTCCTCCTCTCATTGACTGGATTTGAACTTAGGTCTTTTCCACCTGGTGTGAAGATGGCTGCGATTCTACCAAATGTGCACACCCACAAGAGCTTCAGTAGTCATATCATCAAAACCTTCCCCTCCTACAGACTTAGCAAGTTCTACTATCACACGGATTCCATTTTCTGTTGGTTCAACCATATTTCCTGAATGAATTGACTCTGCCGACCGGGCTAGCCGAGTGGGTAAAGTACCTGCCCGGCAACCCAAAGGTCGCGGGTTCGATTCCCGCCTCGGGCTTGGATCAAAGTACTGCAAAAACCTTGGGAGGTGCAATATGGCCACAGAAGCCGATGTGCCAACAACTACCAAATCAAAAAAAAAAAAAAAAAAAAAAAAAAAGAATTGACTCTGGCCATACATTTTACCAACACATTTAATGTTGACAGTTTTACTTCTTTGAGCGATAAAGCTATGATTCCGATACAATCCACAATTGAAAAATGTTTCGATGCATCCTTCAGTTTTCCTTCAATTAAATTCAGAATCACTTTTTTTTTTTTTTTTTCAAAATCCATTGTAGCGATTTTCTGATATAATGAGTTTCAAAGGTAAATATAATGTCTTGATCTAATTAAAGAAGTTGTACTAGGTGGTATAGGAACATATTACTTCAACGTTGGGATGACTTAAATCTTTTGGATGGCCTGGCAAATTATCCAATAATAATAAAACTTTGAAATCTAAATTTTTCCAAAAGTTCAATAGCACAGAACTTAACACAGGGATTTCCCAATATTATTTTTTTTTTTTTTTTTTTTTTTTTTTTTGCATGACAATTAGCCAGCCAAAAGTAGGATTCACAAAAAAGAATGGAAATGTTGAAAATTTACATCCAACCTAATAGTTTTTTCCCACATAAAAGCTCAAAATTACCATGTTATGCGAGGTCACAATTCTCTGTGTTATATAAGTACTACGTTGTGCAAGGATTGCAGCACTTAATCAATCGTGTTAGAGTGAAACCGTGTTGTCGAAGTACGTGTTATCGGAGGTTGCCTGTACTTTTAATGATGAATAATTTAATCCTTAGCTATAATTAATGGATTTGTGGTTGAGTATATGTAAGATATCTATAATAAAAATGTATAGTTCAGAAATATATACTTTACTTTACTTCATTTTATTTTATTTTTTAACAGAATTGGAAGAGGCCGGGGATTTGGTACGCTTCTCGACTTAAAGAATGAGTTGCCCGAACCAGGTGGGTATCACTTACAGTGGTGGTTTACCTGTAAAATCACAATTTTAAAAATAATCAGAAGTAATATGTTTTAATCCTTAATTAGAGATGTGGCATTTGAGAGGGAGGACATCATCTATTAGATGTTGAAGAGTGCTGATGCACGTAAACACTATCATTTATCATAACATGTTAGGATCTGTTTTGGAAACTGCAGCATTTCATAAGTTGTACTTTTGTTAATTTTGCATTGGATATTGTTTTCTTGTAGTGTTAAATTGCAATAAGAATGAGAGTGCTTTTCAAGGTAATTGTTTATATTTAGTACGATTTCTTACTATAAAGATTTTCATTCTAGCTATTGATTGTAATGCAAACAGACTAAGCATACTAAGCTGTTATGCTTAGTATGCTTATTCATAAATGTACAGCTAATAACTGTTCTAACCACAGAGGGAAATCAAGGGACCAACAAATTTCCCTCTGTGGTTAGAAGTACATTTCCAAATTATCGTTTGGGTTTCATCATAGAGATTGATGCTGACTGCTGAGGGAAACTTTAGCCTCCTAATTTCAAACTAATAGCAGCAGTTTTCTGTGGATTCAGGTCTATGCAAATCAGATTCATTTTTCCTTCCAAACCCCCCCCCTCCCTCCCTCATTAATTGAGAATACAGGTAGCCCTCGGTTTACGCTGGGGTTAGGTTCCTGGGGGGGGGGGTACAGGTGCAAATGGAACCCTTTATATCATGGAGTCAATGGGAAATCACAGGGTTAGGTTCCGGGCACCAAAAAGTTTACCTACCCTCTTCAATACTGGAATATTTCAAGCTCAGAAATAAGCCTTTTTAATTAAAAAAAGTGTTATTTTTAACCTACATAAATATACAGGCAGTTCTTGCTTTACAAGTTTTTGCTTTAAGAGTTCCCGGGTTTACGAGTTTCTTTTTCCCCAAGTATCAACAAAATCGAAAATGTGAACATTAATTGCAAAACATGAATGTTAATCATTCATAAATACTGCATTCCAAACTATAGCTATACAATACAGTGTACTCTGCTTTATGATATTAATCAGTTCCAGAGACACAATTGTATCGTTAAAATATCGTAATGTGAACCCAATAACACAGTTTTTTGGTAATTCGTTTCAAAATCTCGGAAGTTGAAATTTTCACTTTATAACTAAGCTATTTATCTCTCTAAAATGTTATTTTTAAGGTCACAAGCGTGACCATAATGCCATATAAAAGATCGTGAGCATGGTTTGTAAATTGTATTAGTTACCAATTCAAATCATTGAAATGCATCATCGTTATCATATGTTCTGTTATAAGGATCAATTTTAAATGCCTTTGTGATATTTTTCTAAAGCAAATTTCTGGAGGTCATGACCATAAAACAATAAAAACAATTTGCACTTTCCTGTTCATTGGGCTTTTCTGTTACTGCAAGCAATTATAAACGGGTAGTAAACTCGATCTTCTTGCATTTGCGAAAATAACAATAGCTGGAATTGTGGTTTTTTCAAGTTATTATGGTGAAATTGTTGTTTCCCCTTTACTGAAATCTTCAATCGTATAAAAAACAAATAAATTTTCAGACTCTTCTCTTCATCCCCCTCCCCCCCTTTAAAGCTTTGTAAACTTGTTACTCCACGCGAATCATATTAGTTGCAATTTGTGTGCGCCGTTAAAAATGCTTATGCATGCAATCATGAAATTTATATCTTGGAAACAAACACCTCTTGAAACATTTCTGAAGAAGACTACTCCTTGTGCAACAAACCGAGTGCTGAACCAATGAGTGACCAACAAGTGTGCATTTAGTCGATGATGATGAAGATTAAATATTCTTTAACATTTGTAAGTCTTAAATAATTTCTCTATTATTATAATTTGCTTGATTTTACAAGCGACATTTTCATTTCTTTCGATAACTCAATCATTGTTCAAACATAAACTAATTAGCTAAATAATTTTTAACCTTATGTCTATTAGAAATAAATTCTCGCTTTACGACTGCATACTAGGAATGAATTAACTCGTAAGGTCGAGAACTACCTGTAATAGTACATGTAAATAAAATATTAATACATACACAAAACATTTTGACAGATGCACAATGCCAAAGTTTTAGTTGGATTTTGAAGGTCTGGTTGAGGGTCTTCCGTCGATTATCTTCTGTTGGTGACTCTGGTTGATAAGATTGCCTCTTTTTTTTTTGAAGAGAGGATCAAGTGTTTTCTTTCTTTCTTTAAGAATTTCAAAATAAGGTCTCAGGGTTGAAATGACACCCTTTTAACTGTGACACTTTTCTCCCAGTCGTGATCAATATCACAGAGCTCATTAGTGAGCTCTTTGATATTGTCTTCATAATTTTTAGTGGAGAGTCTTATTGTTTCTCTTCCTCCTGCTGTTGGCTAAGTTCTGCAGCTAACTTTTCATGGGTCTTCATTTGAAAGAGTGTCTGCATGACCTTTGAAGAGCTCAGTCAATCTTCAATTGTAACTTCTTCTAATCCCATCTCTTGTGTCAGCCTGCTGATGTCTTATACAACTTTCTGTTATGGCTTGAATCCTCTGAAGTCATGCATGAAATCTGGGAGAAGTTTATGCCACATTCCATATAGAAATTGACAGTCACTTCTTGCTAGGCTGTGTTAATGTGATTACTGCCCTCTAAGACATCAAACAACTGCCAATATTATCTGATGGTAATGTTGGACATATCCAAAGTTTGCCATTTCTGTAAATTTTGCTGTATAGTTTTAAAGGTGGCTATTACCCTGATCCATGTGTTGCAGAACTGATATTGTATTAGGGGCATGTAGACAACATTAACGTTTTATGGCTTCACCCAGGTTTGTAGGATGTCCAGGTGCATTGTCCAAAAGAAGAATAACTTTAGTTGGTAAATTTTTGTTATTGCAAAATTTGAGAACAGTAGAACAAAAATAGTTGGTGTACCAATCCAAGATGTCCTGTGTCACCCAAGCCTTCTTGTTCGACTTCCAGTACACAGGCAACATGGCTTTATTTAAGCCTTTCATAACACATGGTGTTTCTGGGTGCTACACCAACATTGGCTTCAATTTTAAATTGCCTGACGCATTTGTTCCCAACAAAAGTGTCAGCCTGTCTTTTAATGCTTTAAACCCAGGAGCTGACTTTTCTTCATGTACAATGAAGGTTCTTAAATGCAACTTTTTCTAACAAAGTTCAGTTTCATCAACATTCAATGTAATATCTGAAGGATATTTTCCCTCCTCTACTATGGCCCGAAACTCTGCAAGGAATGCGGCAGCCACATCAGCATCTGCACTTGTTGCCTCGCTGGTAATTTTCACCCTTGTGCATTTGGTTCTTGCTTTAAATCTCATGAACCAGCCCTTGCTAGTCAAAAATATTTCATTGCACTGACCTTTCTTCTTTAATTTTTAAAAAATTGACTTAGCCTTTTCAGTCTTGGGTTAAGGGAATGTTTTTTGGTTCAAATCATCAACCCAAAATGTTAGTAATTGCTTCATCTTTTCTAAAAGCTTACTTCTGCCGTGACTAACTTGTGTAGCACTTTGCAATTGTTTTGAAGAATTTCGATTGATTATGAAGAATTAGCATTTTTCATAATTATAATAATCGGTGGAGGCATATTCGTAGCCCTACACACATTAGGGCAGCTTTCACCAGCTTCCTGCGGCACCTCTGTAGCCAGGTGGGAAGGAGCAGCAGTGCCGTAGCACATGCTTCTTGATTAGACAGGGGTTTGAGCCTGTCACCACCAAATACGGAGGATGCGGAAAGGTCAGGGAATGACCACCGCATATCCCGTACCAATATGGCCTTAGTTGCTAATGCTCCTAAAAACGAAATAACAAACAAACAAATATCACCAGCTTCCATCCTCGGAATAACCTCTATCTTATTTTACAATGTGATAGGTCGACAAGCCTTTTTCATGCTTTCATTTGCACTAGGATTCATTGAACTTTTACCAGACATGTCTCTCTATTCAAATTAAATTAAAAACTTTATAACACGATTGGCAAAAACGGCACATGGCCATCACTATTGTTAATTATTTAATTTATTAATAGTACAATTAATAAAAAAAAATGCTAGCACAATAAATTTCCAACACGTGTAAATGGCATAAACAACTACCAACTGAATGCTTCACTGTATGGACCTTTACCACTCGCATCCATGAGGGATATTTTGAGGAAGCTTTCTTGTCTCTTATTGGCTGTGATACAGGTGTGCTAGTTGCTGTTTGGCTCAGATTATTCTTGATCACACGAACAGTGCATGATAGTACAGTACGATGCCAATAAATTTTGTCCGATTTTGAACTTTCAATTTATAAAAAAATTGCAAAAATAAATAAAAAAATGGCCTTGTGGTTAATGACTGCGCTATTGCGAGTCGGCTCAAATCGGACCAGCACAAAGCAAGGGCTACCTGGTATCCTTTCCTGGAATTTAAGATTTTCCAGTCCTTCAATTTTTATTCTTACTCGTATAATATGCGTAAAGCAATGTTGGGGGAGAGGCGAAATGGTTAAAATAGAAGTATAGTGTAAAATTAACTCATTAAAGCATATGCTTAAGTAGATTTTTTGCTTAAACCTTTTTTTTTTAACCCTTTCATCAGTGCAGTACATACAGTGGTGAAAAAAAACTGTATCACTTGTGAATTTTTCAAATGTGTTTTGTGCTGCATTGTGGGTTGCAGAAATGTTCCAAATTCATTTGTTTAGATGATATATATATGTATATATATATATCTGCGAATTAAATCCAATAAAACGACTCCACCTGATATACCCAGTTGCCATAAATATCTTCCCAAAGGGTAAAATGCATAATTAATGGAAATATGAGAAATCATCACAACCAAATATAAATTTTATTGCATTTACATGTACCAACTGAAATGACAAGTTAACATTAATAGTATTATGTACTGTAAATCAGAAAAATAAGTCCTCGATATTTTGTTGTTCCTCCTCAAGCCTTGCAACAATCTGGCATAGAGTTAATCAACTTCTGGATACATGGTTGCCCAATTTTGTGGTACCACACCCTTACAATGCTCTCCTGAAGCTGAATCTTACTTAGCATTAGTAGAGGCATATGATGCAAGAAAGCAAGCTTATGCAGCATCAGCTAAAAAAAAAAAAAAAAACCACTTCCACTTTACCCCTCCGTTCATTCGAAATACCTGTCCAGCTGAGCCTTAAATTTATTTAGGCTATCAACTTCCACAACAAGGGATGGAAGTCTGTTCCACCAACTAACTACCTGCTGGCTAAAGGCAAATTTCCCACATCAATCCTGCATCTGTCTTTCCTCAATCTGAATTTATTCCTTCTCAGGTGATTATTCTGAGCAAGAGGAAGAATCCCATCGGCATTGAGCATGCTCAAACCATTGAAGGCTTTATACACCTATCAGATCACCTCGCTGGTGCCTAGTCTCCAGACACTAATTTTCAAAACATAAGCCTTTCTTAAGAGCAACCCTTTGTTCTATTCACTGATCTTGTTGCCATTCTCTGTACTCGTTCCAGCAGCTCTACATCCTTCTTGAAATGAGACCTCCAGACCTGTATACAGTACTCAAGGTGTGGCGTGACCATTGCCTTATACAAGGGAATAATCACCTCATCCCTGCTAGAAAAATTCCTGTATATCATTGACAAGACACCATGAGTTACTCTTGCAGACTGTCTGCACTGCTCAGAGAACTTCATATCTGCCTGCACAATTACCCCCAGGTCTCTTTCATTCTCTACCACTGTCAGTGTAGTACCATAGAGTTGATACGTTGCTCTGGGGTTGCTGTTTCCCATATGTAGTACTTTACATTTGTCAATGTTAAACTTCATTTGCCACCTCTCAGCCCATCTGCTCCACCTTTCCAAATCCTTGCAGCAGCATAGCGTCAGTAGTGTCCTTAACAACCCTACCAACTTAATCGTCTGCAAACTTGGACATTAAGCTTGATATACCATCATCAATATCATTTATAAATAAAGAAAACAATAATGGACCTAACACTGAACCCTGAGGGACTCCACTAATAACATTTAGTCCACGATGAGCAGTGTCCATTGATTACCACTCTGTCTTCTCCCCCTCAGCCACCCCTTTATCCATAGCAGCAATTTGCCTCCAGTGCAACAGTATCAAAAGCCTTTCTAAGATCCAAATATATAATATCAAAGTTATTTCCTGCATCCAGTTCTTTTGTGACTGCATCATAGTATCCAGTCAAATTGGTCAGGCAAGACTTCCACTTAACAAAACCATGCTGTGTCCAAGCTATAACTGAAGTCTTGTCTAGATGATCCTGCAGTGCTTCTTTAACCAGTACCTCCATTAATTTTACTGGAATAGAAGTTAAACTCACAGGTCTATAATTACTTGTGTCAGCCTTTGATCCTCCTTTGTGAATTGGGGTCACATTTGCACATCTCCAGTCTATGGGTACCTCCCCTGAGTCCAAGGAAGCTCTCATAATTATGGCTAAGGGTTTGCTTACTTCCTTTGCTGCCTCCTTTAATATAACTGGATAGATCCCATCCACCCCAGGTGCTTTTCTTGTGTTTATCTTCAACAATTTCTCCTCCACTTTACTCTGTCATTACAAGATTATCTAGCTTACTGCCAGAGTTGGCTGTGAGCTAGATATTGTTGGCTTCTTCTGAGCAATTTTAGGCGACATACTGTATGTACCAGCAATTTTCAATAGGGTTCAAATGTGGACTGTTCCTGGGCCAGTCCAACACTAATGCCAGCATTTCTGAATTATGACTGCACTTTAAGGGAGAAAAAAAGAGGGAAAACATTGGTGAAGTATGTTTTAAGCCTTGTGAGACAAGAAGACAAACTCGTCATTAAATCTAATTAGCATAAAACTTCTCAATTTTTCTGTGTGGTAAGGTGCTGATTCCTGTAGAAAAGTGCAGTCTTGGATGCCTGTGTGGTGATCCCTAATAAAGTGTTTCAGGCACTCCTCCAAGATAGCAGTGTAAGTTTCTGCATTTACCGTTCCGTTAATAAACTTAATTTGCCCCACCTCTTTGCTTGTTATGCATCTCCAGACCATTTGACTGGCAGGGAACGTTACAGTCAGTGTTATGCAGTCAGGAACATCTGCCTCCAATTTTCAACTTCTGAAATATCGCTTCCCATCAGAGCCATGCAGGTTGAATTTCGATTCGTCAGAAAAGACGACAGTGTCTCATTGCTCTTTTGTGCATGAAACATGCATTTTAACCCAAGCAAGTCTCTTCTTCTGAGCCGAAAGGCATGCCGACCACATTCTGAAAACCGTCTTTGGATAGTTTGTGCACTTGTTTCAACAACAGAAGCCATCTCCAAGTCCACTTTTAGATCAGGAGCACTAGCATGGCGATTACAAAGGCATAGCCATTTCAGATATCGATTTTGGGAAGGTGTAGTCTTTCTCTTGAGGCCTGATCCAGGTCTTCTCTTCACATCACCGGTTTCACGCTTTAATTTCAGCACCCAGGATACTGTTGACTGGTGACAGCCTATTTTATCAGTGATAGCACGTGTAGAAAGCCCTTTCTGGGACTGAGCAATAGCTACACTTTTTTTCTTCGTGTCAGTTGAACATATATGGAGCCATGCTTACACCTGTGCAAAACAGGACACTAATGAGCATGCATACTATTCCAACACAGTATTTATAGAAAAACCTTGCAATTACTGTCTGATGCAATAGAAGCATTATCTGGCACAATACCTTTGCTTTACAACAAACAAGATGACTGAAATCAAACAGTATCTTATACGTTTCACTACAACCGTTACCTGTTTTTTTAAGGTGATGCAGTTTTTTTTGTCCACCACTGTAGATCTGTGTTCCCCTCTATGTACTCTAGGAAGTACATGTATAGTACTACATTTTGAAGATTGCATTCAAAAAATTTGCATCTATTAATGTATAAATTGCTTTCATTTTCTAGTGTATGCTGCCATATCTTATCAGTTTCTGGCTAATTGTAGACATTTTATAATAGGTGAAAATCACTTTTAAAATTAAATGAGAAGGTTACACGTGTTGATCTCAGTTGACCAATTTGGGCTTTTGGTGGAAATTGAATTTCTCTGGAATTAAGATTGAAAATGTGATAACCAAATCAAGTAATAGAGAAATAGCTGTAGAGGACATCCTATTGCATCAACAAGTTAGTTAATGTACATAGTAGTGCATTATATTTCAGGCACATTAGTAAATAGTAATAATTCATGATTTTCATCCCCCCCCACCACATTCAAAAATCATACTTTTTGGGATGCAAACCAAGAATATTTCATTTTTGCATATCCTGCCATATTGCCCATTTGTTCCTGAAATCAGCACACAGCAATAAACAATATTGATTGCTTCAAGTACAATATACACCTAGTGATCACTGAATTGTGACCAATTATCTAATGCTGTGTTGGGCTACCATTTGCACTGATAACAGCTGCTGTTTGCCTGGCATTGAGATCCACTACATGTCTGAAGGTGTCCATAGGTAGTCTCAGTCATGCTGTGCCAGCTGGGTTTTCCATAATAAATGATGGTTGTGTGTTCAATTGGATAGAGGTCAGGTTTGGATACCAATCAAGATGGGATGTCTTCACTGTGTTGCTTGAACCACTTGTGGTCAGTGTGGGCCTGATGACAGTGCATTATCATCTTGAAAGATCCTGTTTCTGTCCAGAAAAAATACACGGCAAGGTGCACATGGTCTCCTAAGAGATGCTGGTAGACTTCACCAGTGAAGCGTTGGTCCATATGCACCAGGGGTTCTAGTTCTTGCCTAATATGGGGCATGTTTTGCTAGCAAAATATGCCATGACCCTTTTGATACAAAGCTGTGTACATCTTAACCTCAGTGGACCATGAGCAACCGACAAGGTGTGCCAGCTCCCACAATCATGCCCTTTAAACACTGTGATATCTTGACTACTTCTCATAACTTCTACTTTTATCACTTTGACCTACATGAGCAGATGCAGATAACCACTACTCTAGTGTACAAAGATCTTTGGCTTTTTATACTGCCCTCTATACAGCATAGTCTGTTATGGATGGGATAGTCACAATTCAATGTATAGTGCAATGGTTCTCAAACTTTGAGCCGACGCCTCCTTTCACCTGTAAAATTTTCTGGGCCCCTCTCTTGAAATAAAACACCTGTAGTTGTGATTTTTAATATGTTAATACAATAATGAATTACATAAAATAATAATTGGGATATTATTTTATTCATATAAAAACATTAATGTGATGTTTCTGCTTGCTTTTTATTGCATAATTCATCAAACCTATGTGTTGTTTTCAAAATGACAACACATTTATTTTTCAACATTTAATTTTGATCTGTACTTAGATTTAATGACTGCCAGTGCCGAAAATCCAACTTCATAATACAGATCAAATAGTAGTAGTAGATATCTAATAGATAAAAAAAAAAAAAAAAAAAAAAAAAATCATTCTTAATACATTTTATTATTTGCTCTGGAAATCTTACATAAACTATTACATTGTCTGTGATGCCCATGTAAAATATGGTGCCTCCCCAGGGGGGTCGCGACACACAGTATGAGAACCGCTGGTATAGTGTATATTGTATATGTGTAGTCTGTGTCGTGTTAAAAAGAAAAGAAAAATTTCCAGATTTCTCATTGGTCCAGTTTTAATGAAATTTTGAGTGGTTCAAGAAATCTTTCTCAAAGAGCGAAATATGAAAATCTACGAATTTCATGGAAATGTATAGTGAAAATGTATACATTTCATGGAAATGTATTCAGAGCAGATCTTTATGGATCTGCTCTGAATTGAAAGATCATGGTGTGATAGCTGCAAAGTGAATATCGATGCAGAAGAATGGGAATCTCGTTCCCATGCGAGTTCTCATCCTAATATTCAATGCCCCAAGGCTTTAGAGTTCCATCAAGGCAGGCTACTTAAACTGCTGAGTAAGGATTTATATTCCAAAGCCACTGAAGTGATTTAAGTGCCAAAAGTATGGTCATTCACAGCCTATTGTGGCTCCCTTGCCCATGCTCAATGTGCTAAAGACTACAAGAGCAAGTAATGTGATTTGCATCTAAGGCAATTTGTACAAATTGCCAAGGAGACTACCCCCTCAACGCGGACACCTGTACATGGTGAGAGGAGCTCCCAGTGATGGTGCTCATCCTCCAGATTAGCATCGTTGGGATCCAATGCCCACAGCCTAGGTTCCAGGCTAACATCATAGGACTCTGACATGTTTGCTGTGTGCTGAAACCCGTGGAAACTCAGAATGGGGGAATCTGGTTGTTGGAGATCCCAGCTGCAACACACCACTTTGGCCCCTGCTTTGACAAGATGGGTGGTCCTGGAAGGCTCAGCCAGGGTGAATTGGCTAGTGGGTTTGCCTGTGAGATTTAACATTGAATGCTATGTCCCTACTCTCATGGCCTAAGGGGCAGGATTTGGACTCTCAGCTGTGGGGGTATAGTGTCTGGGTACCATGGTATCCCACTTTTATTTATTGCTTGACTGTTGCTGAGCATCCCATTTGGGTTCCGTGGTGGGCGCGGAGCCCAGGCACCGAATCAGAATAAAAACTAACACGAATCTTAATAATCTAAACATTTCTTCTGGTGCCTCAACACTGGTCTCTTTCAGTAAATAATGACACAGATGCAAGTACCACTTCAGTAAACAGGCCTAGTACAAGCTATATCAGTGTCCAACATCCTGATACTCATTCCACTGGAGAGAAACCTATAGGGAAAATGTCACTCTACTTTATTCAGAAGGGTTGGCAGGCTCCCTGAAATCTGTATAATGGCTGCATTCTGAGGATATCCTCATTGAAACTAGTGCAGGAAACTCAGAACAGCTCCTCTGAGCCACATCTGTTGTTAGGAATGCCAATTACAGTAACAGCCCACGAGGCACTAAACTCATCCCAAGGCATCATCTTTGGGATCTTGAAGTGTCTGAAGTGGAGATATGTTCAGAACTAAAATCGCAAGGAGTGACATCTACAAAGCAAATGTTCATATACAGGGATGGGAATCTAGTCCTGACCAGAAACCTTATCCTTATTTTTAACATGCTAATATCTCCTAATGAGATTAAAGCTGGTTATCTGAACTGCACAGTACATCCATATTTCCAAACCCTTTACGGTGCTTCAAGTGCCAGAAGTATGGACATTCATAAGTGGCCTGCCGTGGTGTCTTTGCATCTTGTTGATGCAAAGACACCACAGCAGATCACCAGACCTACCTGCTTTCTTGCAAAGAACAATAAAATTACATCATGTAAGGCTGCTAAACCCACCTGTATTAATTTCCAAGGAGAGCTCCCTGCATACTTCCAAGCATGCCAGAAATGGAAGGTAGAAAAAAAAAAAAAAAATAAGATTTAAGGCAGAGCTCAACATTTCATACCAGGAGGCCAGAAAAGCAGTTAAACCAGCAAAAAGGCAACGCATACTGAAAAGGTTGCCAAGAAATATTGTATTGGGACTCAAAACCAAATGACTATACCACCAAGAGTCAACTGTCACTCCTATATTGGTACCTCTTTCCATTCCACATTACAAAAATCAAGTGGTAAAGTAACTACACAGAAAAACAACCGCCTACAGTAGTACAAGAAAACATGAAAGTTTAAATCAAGGAGGTACCTGATGAAACAGCCTTTAAACTCTTTGCAGAGGAAGAAATGGACACAGCACAGTGCCTGTACTTACCCAAAAAGATAAATCCAATCCTGAAAAAAGTAAGCCCTCAGCACTCAGGTAGGCAACAGTTGGATCCACCAAGCCAAAGTAATGGCTAAATTCCTACAGTGGAATTGTTTGGATTCTAGCAAATGCAGAAAAAATGCATCAAGGCACTTCAGCAAAAGAATTAACCAGCGTGCATTTGCTTACAAGAGACTTATCTAAAGTTAAATGATGACCCCACCATGCATAACATTTCTATTATTTGTAAGGATAGAATTGTGGGTGGCCCTGCTCATAGAAGAGTCACTATCTAGTGACTCTTCCACAAGCAGGGCCACCCTACTGTTGCAGTTTGCTTACGGTGGGATTCTTATTAAAGTCTGCTCTATTTGCCACCTGCTACTGACTGCCCAGAAAGACCTTGATGATTTTGTTATGCAGTAGTCTCCCCCTTTTCTTACATCTTGGGGATTTTACTGGACATACTACAGGGTAGTGCATGTCAGCAATATCCCTGTGGAATAGTGCTGACATCGATGGAAGGGGACTAGTCACAAAGCATATGTTCACTGGCCTTTTAAATGGCTCCAAGTGCCAAGTGAGTGATCATAGTGATTTCCAAAATTATTTTGCCAAGATAAGGCCATTTGCCTCTTGTATGGCTCACCATACCATCCCCAAACTGAATGTACAGCAGTAACACCACACAGTGTCCCAATTGCTAGGGTGCTCATCCTGCATATTCCAGAGCTTGTGATTCATGGAAAATGGGTAAGAAAATACCGAAGTACAAGATAGAAAAAAACGTCTCATGCCAAGAAGCACGAAAACAGATCTCAAACATAATGCCTTCCAGATTGTTCTAGTGCAGTCAAAAATACTAGAGCTTTTTAACACACTGATATTACAATTCCTCCTAAAATATCTTCTTTCTCAGTGTACCAGATCTTTCCTCGTATTTGGTGAGACACTTACAGCAACTAAGACAAAGGGTACATCAAATTCTACTAATACCAAACCATACCAAGATGATGCTCCCCAAGTCAGGATTGTTAACAAAAGAGAAAGATTCAAATCCTTCACAGAATAATCTATCTAATCAAAATATGGAAATTGGTGACAAGTGGATAATGAAGATGCAGTTTTCCTTCTGTACGCCGATGATGAGATGGATATTAGTTCAGTATTTCTGAAATGAGATAAATTTAAACAGGATCGTGGGGAAAATAAAGCAGTCAGGCCATTCCACTAAACCTGAACCCAAATAATGCAGATTATTCAATGAAATTGCAGAGGCCTAAGAAGCAAACTCTATGAATTAAAATATTTAATGCACCAGCATGATCCTGCCTACTCCACGAGGAGGGTTCCAAGTTGGATGAATAGTGAAGGTGCCACATTATTTGAGCAGAAAAAGGTGACATGGAAAAGTTACAGAGCAATAAAAAGTACTGAAGCTTATAACAGTTACAAGATGATCTGTAATAGAGCCACAGAAAAGGTTCAACAGGCAAAGGCAGTTTATGAGAAATCGCTAGGAAACAGATCAAAGAGGGGGGGGGGATAAGGAATACTTCAAATATATACAAAGGGTACTAGGAAAGTTTTGCAATACAGCTTAGCCGAGTGGGTAAAGTACCTGCCCGGCAACCCAAAGGTCGCGGGTTTGATTCCCGCCTCGGGCTTGGATCAAAGTACTGCAAAAACCTTGGGAGGTGCAATATGGCCACAGAAGCCGATGCGCCAACAACTACCAAATCAAAAAAAAAAAAAAAAAGCAATACAGCTTTGTTTATTTAATTTTTTCAAAGTAATTTCCTCTACATTCAATACACCTCTCCATCCTCCGAAACCAATCTTTAAACCAGTTCTGCCAAGTTTCACTAGGGAGTAAAGCACACTCGTTGTCCCAAGCCCGTAGAAGGTCCTCATCACTGGAAAACCGCCTCCCTTTTAGCTTCATTTTCACATGCAGGAACAGTGCAAAGTCGCAGGGAGCAAGGTCTGGACTGTAGGGAGGGTGCTCGAGAAGTTTCAGTCCTGTCGTGGTCAAATATTCGGTGCAGGCTTTGGCACGGTGAGCTGGAGCATTATCGTGATGGAGGTACCAGATGTCCATTCTTGACTTTGGCCGCAGGTTCTTCATAGATCCAATGACTTTAGGCAGGCATTGTTCAGTATACCACTTAGCTGTGACTGTCTTCTGCGTGTCCAAAACGACACGTTCCACAATTCCACTCGATTTGAAAAATACAGCTATCATTTTCTTCTTTACAGATCGGGATTTTCTGAAAATTACGGGTATGTCGTCATCATCAAAGACCCAAACTTTGTTTTGAGCCTTGGTCGGCAGATCGTAATAGTACAGCCAAGTCTCGTCACCTGTCACGATGTTGTTCACATACCGAGATTGTCCCTTATCAAACTTTTTTAACATCTCCCGGCACCAAGTCACATGTCGTGTCATCTGCTCTTCAGTCAGTTGATGCAGCACCCAGAGAGAACAAAGTTTCTTCACGTGCAAATGATCTTGCAGAATCGAACGAATTGCTGGTGCATTTAGGCCCAAAGTATCCTCTATCTGTTGGTAGGTCACTCACCTGTTTTCGTCAAGCATTTCCCTCACAGCAGTAACGTTTTCCTCCGTAACTGACGTTCGTGGCCTTCCCGGCCTCTCAGAATCCTCCAGAGTGAAATTTCCCCTTTGGAATTCTCTATACCACCTGAATATCGTTGTACGATGTGGACAATCATCATCTAGTGCAAGAGTCATTTCTTCTAAGCACTGGTCTATGGTTAAACCATGCACGAAATTATACCGCAAAACTGTCCTTATCTCATTTCGTGACCACGATGCCATCGCAAGCACTTTACACTCTCACTACTAATGAATAACTGAGCGCATCGACTTGGCGCGGTGGCTACTATGCACGTATGAACATGTCTCAACATGCAGCAACAAGCAGCTTCCTGTGATTCATTGTTGCGTCATATTGTAAAACTTTCCTAGTACCCTTTGTAAATTCTAAGAAGAGCAGTAAAAACCAGATCGGACCTTTACGTAAGGGAAAGGGGATAGTATTAAATATGAATTTACCCCCCCCCCAACCATGGGATAGACCTGAGCTTGACAGTGATCTACACTTTGCTGCTTGGTGATCAAAAAATTCCATTCCATCCCTTAACATCCAACAGCTACATGCCAACCACACTTTGGAATACACTGGGGAAACTTAAAATCTATATGGATGGTTCTACACTCACATGCAGGTGCAGCAGCTGTATTCCCATCACACAGTCTCAAAATCCCTTCCAGTTGAGTACACCATACTTTGTGCAGAATTATATGCTATCCAGCTTGTATTGAGTGAAATATATCAGCAGTCATCACTTTCTGTGCTAATATATTCCGATTTTCTCAGTGCTACCTCAGCCATACAGGTATCATTCTCATAATCCACTCTAAATGCTGGTGCATTTAGGCCCAAAGTATCCTCTATCTGTTGGTAGGTCACTCACCTGTTTTCGTCAAGCATTTTCCTCACAGCAGTAACGTTTTCCTCCGTAACTGACGTTCGTGGCGTTCCCGGCCTCTCAGAATCCTCCAGAGTGAAATTTCCCCTTTGGAATTCTCTATACCACCTGAATATCGTTGTACGATGTGGACAATCATCATCTAGTGCAAGAGTCATTTCTTCTAAGCACTGGTCTATGGTTAAACCATGCACGAAATTATACCGCAAAACTGTCCTTATCTCATTTCGTGACCACGATGCCATCGCAAGCACTTTACACTCTCACTACTAATGAATAACTGAGCGCATCGACTTGGCGCGGCGGCTACTATGCACGTATGAACATGTCTCAACATGCAGCAACAAGCAGCTTCCTGTGATTCATTGTTGCGTCATATTGTAAAACTTTCCTAGTACCCTTTGTAAATTCTAAGAAGAGCAGTAAAAACCAGATCGGACCTTTACGTAAGGGAAAGGGGATAGTATTAAATATGAATTTACCCCCCCCCCCCCCCCCCCAACCATGGGATAGACCTGAGCTTGACAGTGATCTACACTTTGCTGCTCGGTGATCAAAAAATTCCATTCCATCCCTTAACATCCAACAGCTACATGCCAACCACACTTTGGAATACACTGGGGAAACTTAAAATCTATATGGATGGTTCTACACTCACATGCAGGTGCAGCAGCTGTATTCCCATCACACAGTCTCAAAATCCCTTCCAGTTGAGTACACCATACTTTGTGCAGAATTATATGCTATCCAGCTTGTATTAAGTGAAATATATCAGCAGTCATCACTTTCTGTGCTAATATATTCCGATTTTCTCAGTGCTACCTCAGCCATACAGGTATCATTCTCATAATCCACTCTTAAAAGAAATAGGTTTTCTGATCAACCTCTGTCAAAAAAACACCACTCTGAGATAACCCTTTGCTGGATCCCACAACATTCTGGAATAAAAGGCAATGGCAAAGCAGATAATGCAGCAAAACCAGCATTAAAACTACCAAACAAAATAATGATAGTTTCATACACTGATTTTAGACTAATTTTTAGTAGACCCTGTATGTGCCAAGCCCATACTCACCAGATGTGAGCCCCTGGTAATACAGTGATAGGAAATATTAAGATTGTGTTTTGTTTCTTTAAGCCTGCCAACATGCCCACTGCTTTCACCTATCATGCCTGAACCCCCATCTGTTATAATGGAAAGCACATCTTCAGTTCTGAGTTCTTTGGAAGTAAATAATTTTACAACTTCATTACAGATTGTCTCATTGTCTGACCATGTGTTATTATTCCCAACAAATACTTTACCATTAAATAATATCATAAAAACTGCAAGTTGCTCTGTATCTGTGTGAGATAACTAAAGAAAAGTATTTGCATGCAGACATTTTGGCAAGTAATTGATTAGCTTCATTATTTGTGAGTTCACAATAGCATCATGTAGCTGCATCATTTGATAAAGGAATTTTTCGAAACTTTTTAACTGTTTCTTCCCCCTCTAATACTTTTACTGTTTTTAATGTGCATTGTTTCACCACTTTAGCGTGAGTGAGCGGTTGCATTTTCTGAGCTAGAATGCACAATACTCTCAAAGAAGCTTCTGTACATTTTTCCTGGGCCCTTCCATAGCCAGGTGGGCAGGAGCAGCAGTGCGTAGCACACACTTGATTAGACCAGGGTTCGAGCCCGTGACCACCAAATACGGAGGATGCGGAAAGGTCAGTGAATGACCACCGCATATCCTGGAGCAATATGGCCTTAGTTGCTAATGCTCCTAAAAACCAAATAACAAACAAACATTTTTCCTGTGACATAGAAGGTCCACACAATATTACATTGGCCTACCTGTGTGACACTTAGGTTATCTAGCTTACTTACTCTGGATCTCAAGCATGGGGGGAAATTTTACATGAAAATTGTTACGCTTGATCTCATGTCTTTTCATATTATATACTTTAACAACTGGCAGGTCTTCATTACATATTAAACACATGGTAAATTATTATTAAGTAGCATGAAACAAAAGTCATTTCCTTTGTTTTAACCTGACTGGTTTTCACTGTCAACTTTCCTTCATTCAGAGAAAGAAATTTTCAGCTAAAATTGAATAAAAGATATGTAATTAAATTGGACATTTTGCCTGCAATGCGTAAATAAAATAATTAAGAGTTGTGCGAACTCAGTCATGGCTTACTCAAACACCATCTGATAAAGATAACAAAAAAAGGTGTAATTTGTCTTGTTTCATTTATATGAACAGTTAGTTGTAAAAACTTACTATGTAAATGACACATTCAGGAAGTCTAAAGCAAATTTTCGATATTTTTAAGAAGCTACTCTAGTATTGAAAATTTATTGGATTTCAAACATTTACGTTGAATTATAAAATGGCTATATTGGCAACAATATAGATATTAGCTCTCAGGAAACAACTTCCATCATGACAGAGGTGCTACACTCTAGTAGTAATATTAGTAATTATAACAACTTATCTGTTCTCAGCTTGGCGACAAATTCAGAATAACTTCTCTGAAAATGAATTCATATTTATTAAACTTCTGATTTTTTTCCCTGCAATTTCCATACTCTTCAGCTACTAGTAATTTCTGATAACAAAATTACTCTACTGTGAAAACTAATTCAAATTTATTAAACTTGTACTGATTTTTTCCCCCTGCAATTTCCCTACTCTTTGGCTACTAATTGGCAGGTCAGTTCAGGAACCTGGTGGGCTGTAAGTGGCCTGTGTGCAGCTATTTGAGAAGCCCAGCCCTAGATTTTTAAATTGCTGATAATAGATCAATCACTAGCACTAACAAGATAGAGGTTTCATAATGTTATGCAACCGTTCAACAACTTAGCCAAAATTGTCTACAAAATTAAAGTTGTCCAAAGAAAGTTAACGAAATTTTTCAAATTGCATTTTGATCTTAGCTTCTAATTAAAAAAAAAAATATATTTTCAGTGTAGAGGTTTGTACAATGTAATTTTCACCATCCTTAGATGAATTGAGAATAGAGTAGAATTAGGATCAGCATCATCCAGTAAATGTTGAGTCTTAATTTTGGATCTGACATTTTATAAAATGCCACCCAATTCACTGAAATTTTGTAAAATATCAGAGCATTTGTCTTTTTATGAACTAACTTCTAGTACATATTTCCTGAAATCAATGAATGCAGCTGTTGGAAGTCCACATCATTACATTAGGTGAATAAAGTCTTGTAATTATGTTTTTATGGATATTCTGTGATACATGGTTTGGATGATTTCTTTTAATAAAGATTTATCTTTTATCTTAATTTCAGTGATTGTTTTGGCCATTTTATGTGTTATTGCTGTAAATATTTGTATTACTCTTTCCTGCCTCCCTCTCTTCCACAATGAAAACAAATCCCGGACTGCAAAACTTTTTAGTGGGAAACACTTTAATTGAGCTTATAAATAAAGAATATAACTTAAGTGTGCTTTATTTCATTAATTACTTATTATAAATTGTAAGAAGTATTGTCTGTGCTCTTTGTTTGGAAGCATGTAACATATTCCATATTCATCTGTGCTGAGCTAAAATTTATATTAATTATTACCTGTTTCCTCTCACAAGGAAGTTTTATTGAGCAATTCTACCTTGGTGATGGACAAGAATTTATTGTAAATATACTGATTTCTTTTTTTGTGAGAAAGTGAGTTATTACCATTAGTAATAATAGTTTGCTGATTGCAGTGAACAACAAATTTTGGGTCATATCTTGTTATGGGCATGAAAGTAAATTTACTTTATAGATTTTGGGGTGCTAAACATCGAAATAGTGCATAAAATGGCGGATTGGCTCTTGTTTTCGAAAAAAAAGTTGTTTTTTGTATTTATGCAAGGTATATTTTATTTATATAGCAGTAAGATGTAGCTACAAACGTACCTGTATCAAACATGGGACCTTTTCGCCTTTCACTTGTATTCAGCTTTGGGAACATCCCTTTTCACTATACAACAATAATCTGCTAACATGGTGGCACTCCATTTGCTTTTGTATCTTTGTTCAATCACCAATTGCACCACAGTTTAGCAGGAAGAAATCTAGGTGTGAGTGCAAGAAATGAATCTTCAATGACATGTTGTCCCCCCCCCCCCCAGTTTTTCGTAAGAAGTAATGAGATCTACCACAAGCTGCCCGTAGTTGCTGGCTTTAACAATTCCTAGAAAACCAGTCAAAACATTTCAAAGGGCTTTCTACGCTGATTTCTCGCTATCACTAAGGGCATATTGGAACTGTTTTTCTTTGAAAAGTTGCCTTGTTTGTGTACCAATGAAAATGCCTGCCTTAATCTTCTCTCTACTAAGTCTTGGGAATTTCTCTTGTATGTGAATTCAGGAATGCTCACTTCCAAAGCCTTCAAGAAATTTTTTATGTAGTGCATATCCTTGGCACAACAGTCCTTAATGTAACCCTTTTGTATAGTCCCCATAAAATGGCAATTACCTTTAAATTGCCACATATCTGACACTCATACATCTGATAGTGTACACCTAAGAGGGATGTTCTCCATGTTTACATATGTATGTTATTTTTTTGTTGACAGCATACACAAGAGGTATTGAAGGCAGCATATTTCCATTGTGTAATGGCACAGCCTTAAGCCTAACCTTAGAAGCATCTATAAATACACTTGGTCGTCGACTTACGACCTATGCGACTTACGACCACAAAAAAAAATAATAATAAATTAATTAATTAATTAATAATAAATCAGTAAATCACTACTGGTGACACCCACAACCCAGGTGAGGAGGCACATCGATGACTGGAGGCCTGAAGACAGCACCAGGCACATACACCCAGTCACTCTCTCTCACATACACCCAGTCGCTTTCAAGTATCTGTTGCGTGTGGTGTAGTAATTAAAATTCTACTGAAATACGCATAAAATGTTTAGTAAAAGGAAAATGACTTCACCTACATATACGCCAGCTAAAAAGTCAAGGAAAACTTGATTTAGAGTGTAAAATGAAAATTATTCAGCAGTATGAAGGCGGAAAGAAAGTGAATACAATAGCATGTGACTTGAAGTTATCACATTCCACGGTATTGACGATACTTAAGGACAAAGAAAGAATTCGGGAAGCTGTGAAAGGTTCTGCACTTATTAAGTCTACAATTTTAACCAAACAACGACAGGAACCCATCCATGAAATGGAGAAATTGTTGTTTATGTGGATGGAAGATTTAATACAAAAAAATACACCCATGAGCCTTCACACAGTGCAAGCAAAGGCTAGAAGTTTGTTTCAGTTTAAAATCACGCGCCGGAGACGATTACACAGAAGATTTTCAGGCTAGTACTGGGCGGCCTAAGCGTTTTTAAAAAAAAAAGATTTTCTTTGCATAATGTCTCTATAAATAAACATCTCCTACCTCAACCCAAGAACATGGCCCTGACGATGCATAACCCAGCACAAGCAAAGATTGAAAATTGATTTTGTAAATTTCATTTATATTAATTTTTACATTAATTTTAGATTGTATTTTTGTGTTTACAGTACATTATGTACAATATAATTATAGTTTGTAGTTTTGTTTTTTGTAAACAGTATGAATAATAAACCAATTAAAATGTAGAGAACGTTTGAATTTAACGTCATAGAGAGAGAGAGAGAGAGAGAGATAGCCTAGGCGTAGAAACGAAGGTATATTCAGTATCGCTAAGTAAAAGATAAAAACATTACTGTATTTAAAATGAAAAATAAAAGATTATAAAAATAAATCATAAAGATGATAAAAAGATTAGAAAGGTTAAAAAATACTGTTAATAAATATATGGCCGACATACAACCAGATCGACTTACGACCTGTCAGTCAGAACGGAAGTCGGTCGTAAGTCGACGACCAACTGTAGTCACCATTTATAGAGTTCATCTTCTGTTTGATAGATTTGATCATATTCTTTATTTTGAGTACAAAATGTTGTCACTTTCACAGAATGATCAAGAAGATTTCACTGTTGTAGCCTTGAGGCCAAAAGCTGTGCCTTATTCTTCGGCATCTAGCGATTCCTGATGACGTTATTAAGCTCACTTTCTGTGATCTTGTGTTTCAGAAGGATAAAAAGTTTGGAGAAAATTGTGGATCCCTTGACATAGATGGCTGCTGTATTTTGTATATATCAAGTTGATGTTCATCACTGTCTTCATCTTCATCAGAGTGGACAGAAAAATGGTTGGGTGGTTCAGGAATAGATAGTACTTCACCGTGCGACACGGGACAAATTGCAGATGGTATATTTGGGTACGCCACTTCACTTTTTCTGCATTGTCATCCCTTTTCTAAAAGGAGGCACCATACAGAAGTAACAGCCTGTGACGTGATTCGTTGGCTCACTTCATATCATGGGCACTGCGAAAGGCATAAAATATCCCTTTCAATTCACCCATGCATTGAATTTTGATGACAAGTAGTGCAGCATATGTGTGGAGCTCAGTTCTTGTCCTGGCTGCCTACTTTACAACCAAAGTACAAGAAATACTTTTTTTTATGGCTCTAGTTAAGAGATGCGTTCTTGAAGCTAACGTGACTTCTCCACTTACATAAAAGAAGTCATCCTGACTATTCACACTATTTACAGGGCATATTAATCTTACATGACACAAATACTGCACAAAAATTAGGAAACTCACAGAGAACAAATATTAACTGAGAACAGTTTACCCATACCTAGCTGTATTTGAGGATTACTGCAACAGAGTTGAAGACTCATTTCAGGCGACAACAGCTTATCACATGATGCAGAGTGAGGCCACAGTTACCGCTCAAGTATTAAGAGTGTGGTGGTGGTGCAGAAACTGTGGTGTTGCCATACGTTTTGCCAAGAGCCATAGTTTATAATGTAGAATGACTCGTTAATATGAGACCCCCAACTGTAATTCAAAAACAAGAGCCAGTTGACAAATTTTAACGTGACTTTCTTGTGATAAATGAAATTTTTATGATTTTCAGTAGCATAAAATTAGTCAAGATTGGGTATTTTCGTTTTTGTAACATTTTTATATGTTGACTAATTTTAATAGTTGACCTATTTTTTCTTCAGTGGACTAATCCATTGTTAAAATCTTCATAAAATATTTTCTCAAATTCAAATCTAAAAGTGTTTCAAATTAGTCTTACATGCTTATATATATCCACCATTAGTGTCCACGACTTTCCTATCTTAGAAATGATATAACATAATTTCAGAGATCAGTTTTGTTTTAAATTGACTACAGAAGTTTTAGATGGATAACGAAGAAATCAAAAAATAAATAAAAATAAAGTGTATCAAGACTTGCTGTAGTAGACAAGCATTTTTCAAGGCTTGCAGCGTAATCTCCTTTAGAGTTATTAGCTTCTGCAATTGCACTTTTTCCAGCATTTCTGAATTACCTCTGAGCAGTTATTTGAAAATTATTTTGAAGTTGCTCTGTCATTTTGTATTATTGTTTCTACATCAAAAATGAATTTCCTTTCAAGGTTTTACTTTGTGGAGATGGTGGCACCTCTTGGAGAAACCACTCAGCATGTGCTGAGTGGTTTCTTCACTACAACAATGGTCTTTGCAAACCCACTACAACTTGTAGCATTTTTTGGTCAAACATATTGCCCTTAAAATTTGTATTTAACACATTTGAGTCAATATAGTAATCTTATTAAGCAGTAGATGCTATTTATTAGTAAGCACAGTAAGTGAATTGTTGCAATAATTTCCTAATTATTCCAATAAATGCCACAAGTTTACTGTTTTATTGCTGATGAATAATATATAACAATTATGTATTGCATTAATGTACAGTCATGTTATGTAATCAGAATGACATGTAAAACATGTTAGTCTATTCACAGTACTCTTTATTATGTTTTAGATTTTTTTGGCTGTGTATTTGTAATGTTTTAATAAATTATCTCTGCATTTATTTTTTAGGGCTAATCAATTCCCACAACAATAATTGCAATAAAAAAGAAGATAGTTGGAATAATGCAGCTAATTCATCTTGGGGACAGAGTGGTGTGATAAACAATAGCTCACGATGGGATGGGGTTACTAATGAAAATGCTAATGATGATGATGATGGTTGGAATGAGGATGCTGACTACAGTACAGTTAATAATACAAATCATGAATGGGAAGAAAATACTAGTGGTAAGCAAAATAGCACTTCTGGAAGGACTGATTGGAGAGGTGGTAAAAGTAACCAAAATAGAAGTTCAGGAACTGGTGATAGTTATGGTGATGAAAAATGGGGTAGAGATTCTAAGAGAAACTCTCAAGGTAAATTTGGGAGGTTTGGTTCTGGTTCCAATTCAGGGGATAGTGAAGCTGTAAGAGGTGGTTCTGGACCAAGGAGTGGTGGAAGCAGAGGTAATAACTATTTTTTAATATATATGCTTTAATATTTTCTTGCTGAACTAAACAGCAGTGGGGAAATGGAATTTCCGTAGTTAAAATTAAGTTTTGTAAATTATAAAATGAAAATAATGAAAATAATCAGACTTAGTGTGATTCCTTATCTAGCAAGCATAACTTCAATAAGGCAAAGGGCAAGACAATCCAAAAGGGCAAGGCACTTCAGTGCCTTGCCCTTTTGGATTGTCTTTAAGGATTTTCTGATCAAATACTAGTATAACGTTTTTCAAACTGTTTTCCTTGGAAAGAGTGGGACAGTTGGAAAGTAGAGAGAAGTCACTGAATGTCTATTCCAGTATATTCAGTATGGATAAGGAGGTTGTAAGGAAAATCTTTGCTAACCTAAGAGAAGGTACCCTCTGTTTATTCATAGTGTGGCTGAATTAGGTTGCCTCAGGCCAGGGTTTGATTGTCTTAAAATTCAGTTATTTATTCAGCAAAACTATTAAATTGACAATTGAGTACATGCATTTTATTTACATGGTATACTGACATCTCATTGTTAGTGTTCATTTAACCAATCAGTTAATCTGGGGGAGGTACAGAAAGTTTGGAAACCACTGATTCTGGATATAAATTGTTCATGAGGGCATGAATGGATGTTCATTTTAACAATTTAATTAAAACCAAATTAAGCTATTCAGTGTGAAGAAGGGTTTGCAATTGAAAATGTCAAGTTAAAGGGATGTTGTCATTGAAGCAAGATAAAAAAATATATATGTATAATAACAAAAGTATAATAAAAAGACCTAACAAAAGGGAGAAAAAAAAATGTATGAAACAAGATATGACTTTTTTTTTTTTTTAAATAAGATTACTTTTTGAAAGATGTATGTAGACTATCCTATTTATAAGTTTCTGTCTAAGCTTAGAATAGACACATAGGGTCAAAGGGATTCGGAAGATATTACTATATTTTTCAGAATCATGTGGCATGCATAACTATTTTGTATGCTTACACTTTTATTATTATTATCTCAGTTGATAGTTCAACTTTTTATGATAAGCAATGGACAATCATTGAAAAGTTTGTTTAGAGTATGAGCTGGTTTTTGCTTTTTAAAGCACTTTAATAATTGTAAGTTTAGTGTTTGTGAAATATTTTAATACATGTGCTGCCACTTATATTTGCAAGGATCCTTTGTTTGCCTTTGGGTTCTTCTGTGGACACTGGAACAAGCAGGCACTTCCCGTTTAGTAAATGGATTTCATTTGTGAAGAATCATCACTTCAAATAATGCACCAAATTCACAATGCACTAAAGTACATTTCCTCACCCACCGACCTTCACAATGAAATACAGTATATTACTGACAAATTTATATCCAGAATTTACCCCCATCAACTCATTTTAAATACAATCCTTAACGCTAAAAATAAAATTAAATCTAACATCCCAGCCAAAGACAAAAATAAAACAAACATCTGCATAGTCCTCCCTTACCACAATGAACTAGCAGGACAGTTCCGACGCCTATTTAACAACACTGATATCTCCCTTGTTTTTTTCCACCTACAACAAATTAGGATCCTTCTGCAGCACCTATAAAGACACACACAAATGTTCTACAAACGACCTTAATAATATTATATACCTCATTAATTGTCAACCAAACTGCAACACATGTTATATCGGAAGTACCACTACCAAATTTGGCTCATCAAAAACATCCAACACCTATGCATACTACCATTTCCATAGTCTCACGTCTAACCAATCTGTCACCAGAACTTACAACTCATGCCCAGACTCACAACCACAACCCGCTCATAGATTCTGCCATTTCCATCATTAAACTAAAATCCAGCTACAGAATACTTCAATATGAAGCTCTAGTTATCGAATGGTACAAGCACCACTCTAACCTCAAAATTCTAAATTCTAAACTCCCCTTCAATCTTTCCCCAATTTGAAACCTCTCGAGATTAAAGCTCCTACATGTCAAAAAAGGCATCACGAGAGTATAATTTTTTATTCTTAAAATACCATGGCATTCTCTCCCCACACATTGCCAACTGAAGACGTTCTTTAACTAATGAAAGTCCTCGTAAAGACTATTGGCTTCACCGGATTCACTTACATAGTTTTTAATTATTCTTCTTTCTTTTATTTCGATGACAACCAAGGATTGGATGTGTACACTTCTGTTTCCTTGCGCCTATTTAACTCAGTCAACTTTTACCTACTTCCCTCCCTTTTAATTTTTCAATTTAACAATTCAACTTAAACATTAACCAGGCTACCTAAGTAAACCATCGCAGATTAATTTCAAGGTGAGTACCGCTTTTTAAGCTTTCGCTGTTCTTTTCTAATACTGAACTATATAAGATAACTACACCACGAGCATAGAAAAAACACTGAACTAGATAAAATAGCTTTAATATAAACAACAAACATATGAAACTATGAATGAACCAAATATACAGCTTTTATAGTGTCCTGGCCAGTGCAATTGATGCTAAGCAAAATACCACTGTAATGCAATAGTCCATGGCTCAATCAGTGTTCTGATTTTGCTCAGTTGTTTTGTCTCCTGTTTCCTTTTACTGCACTGGTTTATTGACTGAAATTGAATGGACTCATATTTGCATCATTTTAACACAAGTTTGTGTTTCAACAACAAACGTTAAATGAGGACACTTAACCCATGTTTTTGGTAACAAAAGTTGTCTTATTGAAACATAATATACAAGTTCTTGGCTTAGTACTCGGTTTATCAAAACTTTATACATTTTGGTTTCTTTATGACATCCTTCTTTAGGGCTGATGGTTCTTAATACAAGGGTCAGTCAATAGCTATTTACCCTCACCTAGAAATATTTATTAT
This sequence comes from Mastigoproctus giganteus, assembly GCF_048544385.1. Classification (NCBI taxonomy): domain Eukaryota; kingdom Metazoa; phylum Arthropoda; class Arachnida; order Uropygi; family Thelyphonidae; genus Mastigoproctus; species Mastigoproctus giganteus. Next base: position 186,736,580 of record NC_143578.1, read on the forward strand.
GGATTTTGATAAGGCAAGCCTTGGTTGACAATTTAATCCTTCACTATGTTGCTGCTATCTTCTAGAGCTAGATATTTCTTCCATCCGTGGATAAGCTCTTTCAGGCCTTGAATAGAGCTTGTCACTTAGTATTAGTATTAGCAACGGCCGTATGGTGCAAGAAAGCCTATGGCTTATGCTGCACCAGCCAAAAAAAAAAAAAAAAAAAATCCGAACAAAACAATGATAAAAACAAAAATTAAATAAATAAATAAATAATAATAATTAATAAATAAATAAAAATAATAAAATGAAATTAAAAATTAAATAAAAAGGAAATTAATCCTATCATCCTATGCGCTTCCCTTACCCGAAAGTACTATCCAGATGACCTTTGAATTTCCCCAAACTGTCGGCCTCTACCACCCATGAAGGCAACTTATTCCAGTAATTTATAACTCGCTGGCTAAAATAAAACTTCCTGCAGTCCAATCTAAACATTTCCCCGCGTAACTTGAATTAAATGTCCCCTAGTTCTAGCATCATTTATAATCTTGAAAATTTTGTCCTCATTCATTTTACTGATGCCTCTCAGAGCCTTAAACACCTCAATCAAATCTCCCCTAAGGTGTCTAGTTTCCAAACTCTGCAACCCACATATTCGAAGTCTTTCTTCATACGGACGCCCTTTTGCCGATCTCACCAGGCGAGTTACCCTTCTTTGCACCCTTTCAAGAAGCTCGATGTCTTTCTTTAGGTGCGGTCTCCATACTTGAACACAGTATTCCAAGTGTGGTCTAACATAGGCCTTATATAATGGGATTATCACGTCCCTATCTCTACTTGCAAAAGTTCGATAGATCTTTGAGCAGAAAGCCTGGCTTTCACTTCATTAATTACTTCATCAGCCTGAAATCTGCAGCCCCGTAATGGTTTCTTCATTTTAGAGAAGTGGAAGAAGTGTGAAGGTGACAGGTCAGGAGAATAAGGTGGGTGCTGCAGATTTTCAAAGCCACACCTGATCTGATCACCAAGGCCATTGTTGAGAGCAGCCTTGCAAGCAAGGAACATTATTGGCTAGGAGGCAGATACCTTTGGATAGCTTCTCACATGTCTTCAACTTGATAGCTTCTCTTAACTTTCCTAGGAGTTTCTGTACTACTTCCCAGTGATGCTCTTGCCTTTGGGAAAGTAATCTGTAATGATGATACCTGTAGAGTCCCAGAAGACTTAACATGACCTTGGCAGCTAATTAAACCTTTGAGGTTGGTGAAGGTGAATTTTTCCACTCTATCGTTTGCTCATCTGTTTTGTTTCTGGTCATAATGATGCACCCAGCACTCATCCATTGTCACAATTTGGTCAGTTATCATCAACATTCTCTTCACAAAGCCCCACCAATTGTACAGAACACTCATGGAGTTTTTGAGGAGATTTCAGCAATCTTGGAACACATCAGGCTGCCACCTGAGATATATACAGGAACTCATGCAATATGTTGCAAACAGAACCATGGCCAATGTTATCTTCGATTTCTAAAAAAAATTATAGTCATACATCTGTCTTCAAGTACGAACTGTTCCACTGTAGCCACAGTGGAGCAGAGTCTGTGGATGAGGTGGGTCCCCTCTGGCTTGGACTTTCACACTGCTTTGCCTACAACTGAACTGTCTGTTCCAGTTTTTCACAGTCTCATAGAATGGTTTATCCTCCCCATGTACAGCTTTCATCTCCTTATGGATGTTTTGCTTATTTTGCCTGGCAAATGAAGAAAATTTTACAATGGACCAAGCCTCAACCTTCTCCATCATTCTACCCTGTGCTGTATTCATGGTTCTAGTTCAGTAACTGATGGATCTAGAAAAACAAATATACATTATCTCTAACTGCACCTCAGTATTTACAAGGAATTTGTTTATATTTCTTCTGCATCCTGTGCACAAATTTTCAAAACAGTCTTCTCTACTAACAGTGGTTTAAATGATAAGTGAGAGGGTGAACTTCTCTAAATCTACACTATGTAGGAACTTAATCCAGAAGTCAATTACTCTCTGACCAAAGACAAATTTTTGCATATAAATAGTCAAAATTACGTATACACATTTTAACAATCCATAATTTGTGAATCTAATAATAAATTTAAATACTTTTTTATTTAACATCTGAATTACTTGCTTAGCTTTAGCTTAAAAGGGAAAAAAAAATCACAAGTTAATGTTTTAGCATCATTTCTATAGACAGTAAACCAACTGAAGTTATGCAGTGGCATAATTACATAACATCTCATATTGTGAATTCCTTCACAATGAGTTGCCTATCTCATACCATGAGTAAGAAATGCTTCCGCTGTAGAGAAGGCTACTGTTACTTATTCTCAGTAGGCACCATCACCACCAGATGGCCATTTCAGGGTTAGTTGGCCTATCATCATTGAGTGGCTGGGTACTCCATTGGAATAACAGCTGCCAACCCAGTTGTGAATTAATTCCATTCACTTATGAGGGGCCAAATAGCCCTGAAATGGCCATCTGGGTGGTCGTGTCTTCTTTACTGGGGAAGCATTATTTATTTGAGATATAATGTGTTGCTTGTGTAATGATAGCAACTTGTAAAGGTAACATATCGTATTGAAGCAACAATATGAGATGTTATGAAATGGTGCCACTGCACAACTTTGGTTGGTTTACTGTGGGTAGAAATGATGCACACTAAATTATGACAGTAAACTTTCTGCATTCTGAGGCTTCTTAGTCCTAAATCCTATGTGTAAGAAAAAACACCATTTAAGATGTTAAAGATGTTCTGGTGTGCATGCCTTAACATCTTTTTTCAACATCCCTGCATACTACAGTGCACAAGTCAGTTGAAATTCTGCATGTTTTCTATTGTAGCCCTCATGCAAAAAAAATCTAGGGACTGAGACCTTGGAGGTATTCAAAAGCACTTTCCCTGCTATCTATCCATTGTTCATGAAATTCCCTGTCTAGGTAGTCACAGACAATAGTATGAAAATGTGGAGGTACTGCATAATTCCTTAACATTTCAAGATCTATAAATACGAATGGGCCTGTTCTACTGGATTCCATTGTTTAAGGATATTAATATTGTATATATCCAGTAGTATATTTAATATAAAAAAAAAATGTACCTTTCAGGGTAAAATGGACCCCTTCATCAGCAATATACTGATTCTAACGGAATAACGACGTTAGAGATAAAATTTAATAGATACAGAGTTGTGCGTGCTGTGATGCATGCATGGCCATGAGATTGATCATTCATCTACTACAGGGATTCCCAAACTTTTTGGTCAGAGACCCCCTAAGTAAAAATTTAGTAATAACAAAGGACCCCCCCCCCCCCCAAGAGCAATAAGTTTCAAGTTAGTATATTTTTTATAAACAAGTTTTTAGAAAATGCATCCAATTATGATCTGCAATGCATAATTAAAAAAAAAAAATTAATGAATACTAACACGTCATCATCATCATCATCATCAGCCATTTTCAATCCACTGCAGGATGAAGGCCTCTCCAGCAACTTTCCAGTTCCTTCTGTTTTGAGCACTGGCCATCCATTTACTACTCAAAAACTCATGAATTTCATCTATCCATCTCCGCCTTTGTCTTCCAGGTTTTCTTCTAGCTCCTCTTGGGTACCATTCTGTTATTTTCTTAGTCCATCTGTCATCATGTCTTCGAGCTATGTGTCCTGCCCAAGACCATTTTAGTTCTTTAGTTTTGATAAGAATGTCCTTTACTTGAGTTTGCTGCCTAATCCATGTGTTTTTCTTCTTATCTAACAGTCTGATTCCCAATATAATTCGTTCCATTCTTCGCTGTGTAGTTCTTAGCTTCTCTTCCATTCTTTTGGTGAGTGACCAAGTTTCACTTCCATAAGTCATGGTGGGGAGTATACATTGATTCATTATTTTACGTTTCAGACAAACTGGGATATTGCTCTTCAGTATGTGACTATATTTCCTGAATGCTGTCCATCCAAAATTTATTCTTCTCTTGACTTCCAGCCATTTATCATTATTACAGCTAATAACTTGTCCCAGATAAGTATATGACTCCACCTTTTCAATTACTGCTCCTTCAATCATTATTTCCCTTTCCGTGGCATACTTGTTCATCATTACTTTTGTTTTAGCCATATTCATCTTTAGTCCAAAATCCTTACTAACTGTGCATAACTGATTAAGATTTTCCTCTAATTCTTTGGGATCGTGGCTTATGACCACAATGTCATCTGCAAATCGTAAATGGTTTAGGTACTCTCCATTCACATTGACTCCTTTCTGCGACCAGTCCAATCTTCTGAAGGCTTCCTCAAGGGCAGCAATAAACAGCTTCGGAGATATTGTGTCTCCTTGTCGAACTCCTTTCTCGATTTTAAATTTGCTACTGTCTTTGTCTAGTCTAATAAAGGATGTAGCACTCTCATATATTTTCTTCAAAATCATAATATATGGAGTATCTATGCCTTGTCTTTCCAGTGCCCGAAACATTGCCTTATGCTGTATGGAGTCAAATGCCTTTTCATAATCCACAAACGCCAGGCATAATGGTGTTTTATATTCATTTGCTTTCTCCATTAGCTGTGATATTACGTGAAGGTGATCCATAGTTGAGAATCCTGTCCTAAAGCCAGCTTGCTCTTTCGGTTGATTCTCATCAAGTATTCTTTCTAATCTGTTAGTAATGACCCTTGTGAACAACTTGTAGATATGGGATAACAAGCTAATTGGTCTATAATTTCCAATTTCTGATTTATCTCCTTTCTTATGCAGCAAAACTATGATTGCATTATTCCACTGCTTAGGCATCACACCTTTTCTAATGCACTTTGTGAAAAGCCTTGCCAGTTTTTGTGTTATGTCTCTTCCTCCCAATTTTAACAACTCTACAGTAACTTCATCTTCCCCCGGGGCTTTCCGATTCTTCATTTTCTTCAATGCATGTTCTACCTCATCAGAAAGAATATCGGGTATGTCGTATGTGTTGCTACTTTGCAATCCATCTTCCCCACTGCTGGTATCATTCCCTCGCTCCTTGTATAATTCTCTATAGTAGTCTTCTGCTATTTGAATTATGCCTTCTCTGCTCTTTATAAGTACACCATCGCTATTCTTCAGTTTCAGTATCATTTGTCTTTCTGTATTACTGCTCATGGCTGCTGATTTAAATCCTTTGTTTTCCCTTAATGCTTGTTCTACTTTTCTTGTGTTAAATCTTCTTATGTCCTCTCTGAGTCTCTTTCTAATGGCTTTGCATAACTCAGTATACTCAATTTTCTCCCTGTCAGTGTTTTTCTTGCTCTTCATTTGTCGTCTTTCGTTCATCATGACAAGTGTTTCTTGACTAATTTTTTCTTCTTTGGATTTCTGTTTCCCTATAGGTTTCTTGGGCTTTATCACTTTCAAAAAGTTGTAATATTCCTCGTCGATATCTTGGTCCTGAGCAGTCTGCAGAAGCTCAAACTTGTTCTTAAGTTCCAGTACATACTGCTTTTTCTCCTCCTCTGTTATTTCAAAGACCTTTGTATTATTTACTCGAGTCAGTTTTTTCCTTTCCTTTCCCACATCTATATAAAGTGTACATCTTACCATTCTGTGATCACTTCCAACATTTACCTTATTCAGGACGGTAACATCATTCACAATATATCTTCTGTTAGTGAGGATGAAGTCGATTTCATTAGTTGTTAATCCATTTGGACTCTTCCATGTCCACTTTCTGTTCACCCTTTTCTTGAAAAAAGTGTTCATTACTGACAGTCCTTGAGATTCTGCAAATTCCACAAGTCTTTCACCTCTTTCATTTCTTTCACCAATTCCAAAATTTCCTATAGTTCCTCTTTCTGCGCTGTTTTGCCTTTTTCCAACCTTAGCATTGAAGTCCCCCATAATAATAGTGTAGTGGGTTTTCTGCTCGTCTAGAAGACTCTCAATTTCAGTGTACATTTCTTCAACCTCTTCATCATCATGGCTCGATGTTGGTGCATAAATCATTATAATCTTTAGCTTGTACCTCTTAGAAATCTTGAGTATTAGTCTTGACACCCTTGGTGATGTACTTTTGAATTCCAAAATGTTGTTTTTAAAATCTTTATGGACCAGAAACCCAACTCCACCTTCACTCCTTTCACTGTTTCCATTGGTGTACAGCAGATTTCCACTTGATAAACTTATAAGTGATTCATTTCTTCTTCTTGTTTCAGCCAAACCGATGATATTCCAATTCACATTTTCTAATTCCTTTTCCAGCTCTAATATCCTGTCTTCACCGATGAGTGATCGTACATTATAACAGGCCAAGTTCAATTTCCGTGCATGGCAGCCTGGTCGTACCCAGAGATTCTTAGCACCCTCTGCTTCCACTCTGATCCTCTCGCTGCCGTAAGAGGGAGAGTGAAAGCTGCTGGGGACTGAGGGCCATTTGTATTGTTGTGCTCTCATTGCTGGAGGGTTTGGTCTTTTCCTCTTCACGCTGACCAGGCGTCTTGAAGAGAACCACTCTACACGTTCGTTGCCACCTAAGTGACGTAACAGGGCTTACCATCGAGAAGGTGTGCATGAGAAGGTGGGCGAGAAGGTGTGCATCCTTCACATTAGATATGCGGTACTAACACGTACCGCATATCTAATGTGAAGGATGTGGTTGGTGTGCTTTTAGAGGAGAGGAAATATTGGGTTTGTGATTTGTTAGTTTTAATCTTAGATCTCCATTATTTTCGAGATCTAGTCGATTTCTCTGCTTAGTTAAAATACTGTTAGCAAGGCTAAATCTGGCTTCTACCATTGTATGAACTTGGAAAGGTCAGTAATAAAGGCTCGATAGTTTGAGATAGTTTTCAATAATATTTTTACTTGTCCAAAATCCCCTGAAGCTTCTTTTGAGTGCAGTGATTTAGCTTCTAGGTCCATCTTCATTTGAATAATTTCCTCTTGCAAATCCAAATCGTCCCAATCACCCTCTGCATGAAATGGAGACAATCCATTCTGGAACTTTCGTATCTTCGAGATCCTTGAATCTACTTTTAAAATCCTCCTTTAAGCATTCGAGGTGAGCTATATAAATAAATGTCGGCATCCGAAAAATTTCCTTTGAAGTGAAAGAAGTGAAAATTTCTACTACCCAGTGAAATTTTGAAGAGCATTAACTTTTCTTGAAATCCCAAAATAATTGTACGACTCTATAATTGTAATGTCTTTCTTTGCCTTGCAGTTTTTTTTTTTTTTTTGTGCTTCACTGAATTTGGAAAATATATCAGCAAGGTAAAAGAGGATGGTTTTTACACTGACTAAATTCATCAGCAAATGATTGATTATGCTCGGACAGAAATTCCACCACTGAGTTATAAAGTTCTACAAGCCTTTGCAAACAGTTACCTTTTGACAACCATCTTACTTCTGTACGAAGGAGCAATTGGTTGAAATTTTCGTCATTTTTTCACATAGCATAGCAAACAGTCTGCTGTTAAGAGCATTTGCTAATATTTTATTTATTACCTTAAGGATGAAATAGGCCCACCCCCCGGCCATATTAATTTTTGGGGGCCCTGGCCAAGCAAACAAAAGGGAGTAAACAATGGATACACAACATAAACTGGAAGAGAACAGAAAAGGGCGAATTCCATCATTTACTACAGGACTTAGAAGAAGATGAAAATCGTTTTAAGATGTACTTACGGATGAGATAGTAGAATTTAATTTCCAACATAATCTTAATTAAGGATGACATGCAAGGGCAAAATACCCAATTTCGAAATTCTGTCAGCAGTAAGGAAAAATTAGTTGTATGTTTAAGGAAAGTCGAAATACTGTAAGTTTAATTTGGAATAAGGATTTATTTGGTCACAAGAAAAAACAATTTTTTAATATTAAATTTAATAACAAAAACAACTTCACAATGCTAAAAATTGAACTTGTTAGAAATTGTTATGAGTTGTAAAAACTGAAATGATTGACTTGTTCCTCCTCTGAATTTGTAAATCGTAATACTGTTGGTCTATTTTCCTCCTTTGGCCATCTTTGAGTGTCTATGCAACTGGACATGTTTCTATTATCATTTCCTCTATTTTCTTCTGTCAGAAAACTCATGCCGTGTGAAATTTTCTGCTCGAACAGAAAACTGCGAAGTCGTGAGGACTTGAATCGGCCTTGAAGGCCAATGTGTTATCTTGTGACTACAGCCATTAACAACAGTTTGTCTCCAACCAATAAACAAAATGGGAAATATAGCTCTCTCTCTCTCTCTCTCTCTCTCTCTCTCTCTCTCTCTCTCTCTCTCTCTCTCTCTCTCTCTCTCTCTCTCTCTCTCTCTCACACATACATTTAACGTTTAACTTGTTTCCATGTAACCTCACATGAGGTGCTAATAGTGCGATTCCACCCTAAGCCACTTTGCTGACTGCCCGAGTTAATGACTTGTTTTCTATACTAATTCTAGATTTCTAGAATTATCTTTGTGAGGAAATAGTTTCTTTAAAGACCCCTAAAATAATCTTACCGATCCTCAGTGGCTTTATCAGGAACTAAAGATCCCGGGGGTCGCTCCCGACCACTTTGGGAATCCCTGATCTACTAGATCGGCACTCATTGTTGGTGCACGAACTTCTGTGGGTTTGCTGCCAGTGTTTATCCAGCTTCAAGACAGTTGTTTCCAAGATAGGGTGTAGCCTTGTGCCCTTGCAGCGATTCATAGCTCTTGAATTAAATATATTACTGGATATATACAATATTAATCTCCTTATTTCAAGATCCCTCTCTAGTAACGGTGCCACTGAATCTATAAGGTCCAGTGATCCATACAGTTACCCCCAGCAGGTTAACCTCTTTCTGCAAGGTGAGGTAAGGATTTTCACTGTCCCAGTAAACACAGTTGTGATGATTCAAATATCCATTTAGTTTGAAGTGACTTTGTCTGACCATACAAATGCAACCTCAAAAGCTGCTATTCCACCATTTTTATGAAAATACCACTTAAAATATTGTGTTCATTTATTTGGATCATCTTCCTGTATTGTATGCAATAATCAGGGTCTAGAAGATTTCAAATTTATGTTCTGTAAAGATTCTTCTAACACTTGATGACTTTTTGCAGTTCTTGCGTGCATTGTGTTGTTGAATTCTGTGGGGAATGTTCAGATATATTTGTGACTGCTTCATTGTTTTTTCTACCTCGATGTCCCTTTTTTTCACACTGCTTGTCTTATTGATATTGTGTATGCTGCAGTGTTCCTCAGATTTATCATGCAGATGGATTATTGTTAGACGAGTAGGCACCTTGTTTAATATTGTCTTCTGCATGCATGCATGCTGAACCTCTACAACAATTTCAAACATTATTTAAGAATCACTTTTCTCATTGAAACTTAATTGCATGCTCTTCATCACTTTTATAGGTTTCAGTCAATCTGAATAAAGAAGTAATATAAATTGCTCATCTGATTTTATTAATTATAGATTTTGAAAGTGTGTATACATAATTTACTTGGTGCTAAATTCATAAGCTTGCTTAAACTTTCTGCTGACTATGATTTCTTAATCTTACTTAATCTTAATCTTACAATTATTTAATTGTAAGATTATTCTTATTCTAGAATAATAATAGATCAGTAGAATTTGAATAGTAGAAAAGTTGAATTACTATACTTTCCTGAAGTCTTTTTTTTTTTTTTTTTTTCATTGATCACTTTTAATAATTGCCTTGAAACAGCTTGTTATAAATGTGGAATGGAAGGACACCTGAGCAGGGAGTGCCCGTCAGGAAATGGTTCTGCTAAATCCAGGTCTGATAATAAAGGTAAGTGCCAAAATAATAACATTATTAAATCTTTGTTTTATGACATCACTGTGTGATTTTTTTTATAATATGAAAAGTTACAGCTCAAGGATTTCTAGTTATTAAGCTTACAATAATAATTTAGTAATTTCCATGTAGCGAATTTTTAAATTAAAACTAAAACAACTACAAAGATAAACCTTAAGTGTTGGTCAAAGAATACTTCATTGATCACTTTTATAATTTTTAATATTTTGTGTAACTTTGTGCTAGTTAAAAATATAACCAGAAAAATATACTTATGGAGTGTACTTTTTTTTTTGTGCTACATATTCCAGGTGGAAAACAGGAAAGGGGAAAAGGTAAGGTAAGAGCTCACAACTGCAAGTTTGTTGTGTTTATAAATGTGCATGCTTGGATTGCATATCAAATTTTGGTCAGTTTGAGCTTTGAATTAATTTCTGGTAAACACTTAACTTCTGTATAGGAGTTTTCTGTCATTTAAACTCTACCAACAGTATGCTCTGAGGCTGTGCTCACTCTTCTAATCTATAAAAAAGACTTTATTCCAGCTGCATACAACCTTTTGGTTATGGAGATATTGTAGCATCTGAATGTGTTATACCACTAAAGTGAAATCACAATAATTTATATTGGTTTTGGTGTACTACTAATCTTCTGATTTGTTACTTTAATCATCCTCTTCTTTGTGATGTTATAGTACGTTTACCATTTGAAACTCATTTGGGGATATCTGGGTTCAAATGCTATTAGTGAATTTATACAAGCTTCTTAGCAAACTTTGTAAGCTGTTTCATAGAACTCATTAATATTTACACTGGTACTGACATGATGGCACTGTTCTATTTAGTGACATCAGATCCAGAATCTTAAAGTGAAATAGTAAGTGCTTTCCTGATTTCAATGGTAATTTTAATTTTGCTTAAAAAAATTGTCCCATTTGTGGCTATAAAGATTATTTGAGATTACAACAGGAGTTACATAAAAGTGTAACAGTACTGCTCTACATTGATCTTCTGGTTTATGAACATTTGATCATACAAATAAGAATTTTTGGCACCTCATTCAATTTAAGAATTTTAAGCTTAATCCTATGAGTTTAGCTCATCTTTGGAAACTTCACAAGAACATTTTGTTGAGTTGGTAAAGATGATCCTTAAATCATTTCTCAGCCCGTCTGCCTAATATTTCTAGATCTTGTTGCAGTAGTTTACCTTGATTAATGTAATTAACCACCCTGCTAACCTTCTGCAATCAGCAATTCTCTAATCATCTGCAAACTCAGACATTAAGACTGATATAACTTCATCAGCATCATTAATAAATGTAGAAAACAGCAATGGGCCAAGCATTGAACCCTGGGTATCTCCACTAATAATAGTAGTCCAAGAAGAACAGTGGCTGTTGATAACTGCTCTGTCACACTGAACCATCCATAATGCCACACTGCTCCAATTTGTACAGCAATCTTTCATGTGAAAAAGTATCAAAAACTTTTCTGAAATCTAAGTATATGATGCCAGAATTATTTTTTGCATCCAGTTCCTTTTTTACTGTATCATAGTATACAATCATATTATTCATACAGGTTCACCCCTTAACAAATCTATGCTGTGGCTACAGTATAATGACATTCCTGTCATGGATGATCCTACATTACTTCCTTAACATGTTCCGTACCTGAACACAAACTTTCATCAAAACAAAGTGCAATTTTTATGCCTCAGTGCAAATATGTGTCCATTGAATTGCATTCAATAAATGAACACTGTAAAAGGAAAAGTACATGAAATGACCAACTGATATCAACACACTGATTGAACCACGTGCTATTGCATTACAGCTGGGATTTTGCTTAGTCAATTGCACGATCTGAAGATCGTTATGAAATCTGTATACCTGGTTCAGATTCATATTTTTTGCTTATGTTGCTGTTTTATTGAATATTTTTTTTTTTGCTTATGTTGAAGTCATATAATTGAGTATTTTCCACAAGAAGAAAAGATAAAATTTTTTTGAAGATTATGCTTGCTGAATTTTAATTCTTTAGTTTGTGAAAAACAGGGCATCAAACTTAGTGTGTCTACTGATAATTTTGTGCAAAAAGTGCTTTTCTATGAAATATTTCCATGAAGGGTTGTTATAATGGAGCAACAGCCTGGGATATCAGACTGAAAAGGAACAGAGATGGACAGTATGTTGAAGCTGCTGATATTGAATCAGCTTTTTATATATCATCTGATACTGAAATAGAATTGTGTTAAAATGATGTGGATTCTTTCTAAATTTTGTTCTTTAGAATTGTCTTCAAATGATGCTGATTCCTTTTTTTCACACTGCTTGTCTTATTGATATTGTGTATGCTGCAGTGTTCCTCAGATTTATCATGCAGATGGGTTATTGTTAGATGTGTATGCAGATTCTGAATCTTGTTCGAATGCATGTGTTGATATTAGAATGCTACAAATGCTCCAAGTAATGCCGATGTTATTTTGAGTGATGATTATTCACAGATGAAATACATTTAATTAAAAGCACTCCCTACTTGTTTCAGTGTCCCAAGACACAAATAAAGGATCTTTGCAAATATAAGTGGCAATCAGCGATTCCATTATTTTCGTGGAAAAGAAGTTAAACTAACAGGTCTGTAATTACTCATCTTTTGACACCCCCCCCCCCCCATTTTGTGAATTGGGGATACATTTGAAATCTTCAGTTCATAGTGACTTCTGAATCCAAGAATGCTCTCATAATAATGGCTAAAGGTTTTCTGACTTCTTTTGTTGTCCCGCTTAATATAATTGGATAGATTCTATCAACCTAGGTGATTCCTTAACATTTAGCTTCAACTATTTCTCTTCTACTTCTATCAGTTATAAAAAGCAATAGTTTCCTTGTAGAATTTTATGAAGATAATTTTGACAGTTGAATCTCATTAATACAGAGTTCAAGGGACCTAAATTTTCACTTTTTATAATAACGAGGTTTGTAGTGACAAGGATCCCCAAAAATTCTAAAATTTTATTTTTTGTTTTTCGGCACATATTATATATCTAAGAATAATCATAAATAATATCAAAAATAAATAAAAAAATTCAAATTAATAAAATAATAAAAATGAAAAATGATAAAAACAAAAGCCTTGTCTAACAATACAGTAATAGGAATAACACACTTTATTAAAGATTCTTTTATTTGTAAGATAAACTAAGAGAAAAGCAATTATCAGAAATGAAAATATTGTATAGTATATATTTTGATATGTACAATATTTTAGTATCACAGTAAAAAGAATTAATCTTAATATAAAAGGAGACATACAAACCAATTAACTTTTTGATAAATTAATCAAATTTAAAGAAAGAATCCAGTGTTCTTTGCACAGTCTTGTCCTATATGCATTTTTAACTATAGCACAGACTATTATAAAATGCAATAGCTGTTTCTTTATCAACATTACTGCAGGCCAACACATTCTATATTATTCTCTAACTATGCTGAATGCATTTTGGCATCTTTTTTTAGATGGCAGTGTATGTGTGTGTGCTTCTTCACTTTCACTGTCTCTGGTAACAAAAATATCGTTTTGCTTGGTACTCAGTAGCTCTTCTGGTGTTTAGTTGCTGTGGTAGAAACTACATCATGCACCTTCACAAACTCTTTAAATTCTCCAACAAAATCATATGCTCCTTCAAATCCCCCCATTCCTCAATGTTGCTATCACATTTGTCTGCTGGACCATGATATTCTCTTCAAAGCCACTCTTTCTGAAGCAGTTGATTATTACACTTGATGCAATCAATACTCAAGCAATAAATTAGGGATAACATCGAAGACATTCCAGTTTGGCTGAAAATTGTTCTCTCATATATGTTGTGGATCAAGTACCTTATTAGGCAGGCTCTATATACTGTCTTGTGGTTATAAATAATGCCTCGATCCAGCTGCATAAAACTGGTGGTTAAAAAAAAAAAAAAAAAAAAAAGGGGTAAACTGCAGCCATTATTATTAACCCACTGCAGGATGGAAGCCTCCTCAACAATTCATGGTGAGGGAAATGGACCATAATCTGCCACGCTGGTCCAGTGCTGGTTGGCAGATCGACCGTATTTAGCAATCAGGGGTTTGAATCCTGGTCTACTCAAAGAGCATGTGCTACTACACTCCCGCTCATGACCACTTGGCAATGAGAGGTAAAAACAACACCCGTATATTTGTCAACTTAAGTGTCTCGGCAGAAAGTGCTGTACAACAATCCAGACTCATCGAAATGTTCCTTTTTTTTTCTGAAGCCATTTTTCTGTCCACTTTTGATAACTGACTGAAAAATTTTCACTGTAAGCCAAGCACTTCTGTTGGCCACATCACAGGAAAGTTGGTTAACTTCTTTAACACATTTTGACTTGGAAAACTTAACCAATCACAATTGGGTATAGTTTTGTATTGCCATCTGAATTTCAGCATAACAGAACAGTGAGCCTTTGTTTACTTAATTTTCCACCCCAACAAACCTTCTCAAACAGCAAATATTTTGTTTGGCAACAAATTATAAAATAAACCCGGCTCTTCAAGATTAAAAATATTCTTTGCCTCGTATTTTTCAAGAATGGACTGTACAGAACACAACCAGTCTGTAGCCTTTTTTTGTCAACTAATCCAGACTCGCTGCAAACATTTCACAAAACCAAGTTATTCCTGTCTTTAAATATTTAGAGCCAGCCACTGCAGCATTTGAAGTCACTCATTCTGTGTTGCTGAGCTAGATAATTTCTTTTTTTGCAAAATAGGACCTGATATTAGCAAATTAGATGCACATATTTGTTGGTACCACTCAGTTTTGTTTCAAACTCCTCCTGTATTGAACCAGGAATCCTTTTCCTGTTTCTTTATCACTGCTCCAGTATCACACGCTTCAAGTTTCTTTTTTTGGTTTTTCAGTATTGTAGATAAAGCAGGTAAAGTGATGTATTCCTTTGCAATGTCTGCTTTGCTTTGTTCCATCCTATTAGCCTCTTGTATAATTTTCAGTTTAATTTCCAGGCTTAATTCCATCAGTTTACATTTTGTTGCCATAACACTGCTAGATGAGATTTAACATAAACAAACTTTAAATTAATTTAAAGACTAATTCCATAAAAGACATTAGCTCAGATAAAAATCAGATTATACTGCAGCAAAAGACTCTTTGAACTGGCGTAACAATTGCAACTGACCTTTTCCCGTGGAAAGCGAGAGTGTATGTAAAAAACTTAGAAAAACTGTTTTTATTATTTTCTTAATTTAACATCTCATCCTTCCCAATGATGTTTTTCAGAGTGCACTTAAGTTGTAGCTACCATAAACTGGTTTTGTTTACACAAAAGTAAATTCTAAAAGTCAGTGCCATCCTTTGGGAAGCAGGGAACTGGGTGGCCAGAAGCAATAATGCGGGCAATAATCAGACAACTGCTAAATTTGTATTAAACACAAAATAACAATATTTATTTCTCATGGGGTGAAAATTAACTTTGTAATACATATTAACCGAATTTTGTAATAAACGAATATATGTACATAGAAAAGCCTATCCTTTTGCAGGGGAATGGTATATGCTTCATATATACGAGTACTTTTTATAAATAGTTTGTATTAACGAGATTTTACTGTAGTAGTAGTAATGGCAAATGATGCAAGAAAGCAAGCTTATATAGCGTCAGCCAAGGGGGGGGGGAGATCTACACAATACACAGCTTTTAAATTGAAAGACATTTTTAATGTATGGGCATGAGTGGAACCAACAAAATAGCTTTTTATAATTGAAAATTACAGAAACTGTGATTTTCCATGGTATGTTTTAAAAACAAATTTACATTAAATATGCAGCTAATAAGAAAGCAGGGATGATTTTCGATGTTTTTCAACAGTACTCAAGTAAGTGGAACAATGAATTAAGGGAGACAAAATGTAGAAAAATTTTACAACTGGTACATATCTGTCCAGTGCATCCATGCATGCAAGATTTACCAAACAAAAATCTGGTGTTTTTGCCTCCAAATGAAACCTATATTTAGAAACTACTGGACATGGCATTATTAAAAGCTTCAAGGTTTATTTCATGCAATTCTCAGTTCTCCAACTGATTGACAAATATGAGTATTACACAACGTTGTTTCTGTATTGGATTCAATTTGTTTGAGGAGTGATACATGGGATACTGCTACACCTGCAATGTTGATAAAAAAAAAAAAAAAAAAAAAAAGGCACCATCCAATTTTCTTAACACTTAAATATGAGTACTTAAACTAACAAAGGAATGCTTGGTAATGTTATGTTTTTATAAAGTTGTATTGTATTTATGCTACTTCTTCCAGGTTTAGATTAATGGCTACCTAGTAATACCAGGTGGCCATTAAGTTCACAGAACTTTGAATGAATGTTTTGTATTTGCTGACAGAAGTTGCAATATTTTGCAAATAACATAAAACAATCTCCCCATATACATTCTATTTATGAATAAAAAAAATTTTTTTTCATGCAGGTTTTTCTTTTTTCCAACCAAAATTGAGTTATCAGCAAATCCTGTCTGAGAGTGTATGGTATTCTGAAGTGAACAATACCTTTGGCAGGGTCCCCTGTTAGTGAATAAGTTTTTCAGCATGGTAAAGTAATTAAACTGGAAAACATGGAAACAACTTCTGATGAATAACTCAGAAAATAGGCCAAGTAGAAGATTTTGAGAGAAATAGGCTGAGCCTAAAATTGGATAACTTGCAAAACACTTTGCTGACCTAATAAGAGAAGATTGCAGTTTGTACTTCACCGCTTTGGTGCAGTTAGACAGTTGTCATCTTTGGTGTTCAATGCACTTAATTTGAATGGATCAGTGAGTAAATTATCTTAGTACCTGGAGAATTAAAAATCAATATGATGTAGAACTTGTGCATGTGAATACATTTTGTGCTCTCAGTCATCGATTATTTGTTAATTTTTCTTCTTGGGAATAGTCATCACTGAGGTTTTCTATCTCATAACTCAACGAAAGTAAAGAAAGAGAACAAACTGTCTGAACTACCGGAACCCTATCGGCAAACTGCTTTCTATTAAACTCTGATTCATCTTAAACCTACAATGTTATACTCTTATGCCATTGCAACAGTCAGGTTATCATCTGTTACCCTCACATGTCACTAATCCATTCATTCACTTATTCTTATTTGCTAATATGATATGCAGTGTTAAATTTATGTAGCCTACTTGTGAATATTATTTAAGCAAATCATGTTTTGCTTGCCATCATAGCTATTCTTCAGTCAGACACTGAATACCATCAAATATAGTATCCAAATGCATAGAAGATACCTAGCTTTTAACTTTGCATTCACTTTGCATTAGTATGTCAAGGAGAAGGAGATGCCTGACGACAGTCTTGGAAATCTTTGTGGAGAAGGAAATGGACACAGGACAGCATTCACAGGACAGCATTCATCCATACTTCCCTCCAAGAGATAAATCCAAGACTGAGAAAAAGTAAGCTCTCAGCACTTCGGAAGCCACCTGATTGATCCACTGAGCCAAAATAATTTCTAAATTCCTGAAGTAGAATTGTCCTGGATTCTGGCAAAATATTGATGATATGAAGGCTCTCCTGTAAAAGCACGAGCCAGTTTGCATTTGTATGCAGGAGACATATTTGAAGGCAAATGAAAACCCATCATTTTTTAATATAACTATCATACGTAAGGACATAACTAGGGCTAGACCTGCCTGTGATTGGCACACAAAAGCCTTAGATGCTGATGTGCCATAAAACTTCTAATAACCAACCTGCCTGTGGAGTTGCCATCCTTGTGGGTACCCAACAAGGATGGCAACTCCACCTTGTTGGGTTAGTAAAAACCCAACCATAATTTGCCTTATGGTTGGGTTTTTACTAACAATCTGATTTATTTTCCACCTGGGTCTGATAGCTCTCAGAGAGCTCTTGATGATCTCATTGTGGAGCTGCCTTCCTTTGTCTTAGTTCTGGAAGATTTCAGTGGACATACTACCCTGTGTGGGTAGTGCTGACATTAATGGAAGGGACACGTCATAGTGCATATGCTCAATGACAATAACCACACTTCCATCAGAGAGACACCTTGATGATCTAATTGTGCAGCTGCCTTCCCCTGTCTTACTTCTGGGGGGTGGTGCTGACACTAATGGAAGGGGCTTGTCATGGAGCATATGCTCACTGACAGTAACCTCTCCCTTCTAAATGTGGGAACTAACACCTTCCCCATGCCTACCCCTATGTTTTCTGCCATTGATCTTTCGATCTGCTCCCCTTCTCTCTTCCCTTCACTTATTTAGGAGGTGGAGGTGAACCTCTATGGAATTGATCACTTCTGTACGATACCTACCCTAATTAGTGGGAGACCACTAATTTAGCTGACTCGGAATGCCTTTCAACCTCTGGCAGAATTTGACTCTGGTACAGTTAGTCAAGAGCTGAACAATAGTGCAGTTACATACGTCATAGAAAAAAATATTGTTCATGCAGCAGCAATTGCCATTCTAAAATCATCTACCCAGTTTCAAACTTTTCCAAAACCATGGTGGAATACAGATTGCACAGCAGTAAAAAATGCTCAAAACAAAGCCTGGTAGGATATTTCAATGATATCCTACCATGGCCAATCTAATAGCCTTTAACCATGCACAGGCCAGAGAATGCTACATCTGCCATCAGAGTCAAAAGGAATTGTGGATCCGTTTCACATCATCAATTACTCAGTCTACTAGCACTAAAGTGGTCTTGTATAGCATCTGGAAAATGAGAAAATATACATTTCACCCTTCATCGATCGTAGAATATAATGGATGCACAATGCAGAGCCAACTGCAAAACTAGTGCTCTCAGGGATTCATTTTCTAACATCTCTGCATATCTCCCTATTCCCAAGAGTTCCCGATCCTAAAACATTAAAGGCACAAAACAGGCCCTTAATTTCACATCAAAGGGCCTTTATCTCTATAACAAGCAATTCACTATACAGGAACTAAAAAGAACTCTTGCCCATTCTGAGGCAAGTACTGTTGGACCTGATGGCATCCATTATGAAATGGTTAAGCAAGCACCTTTCATCTATGAAAGGTGCTTGCTAAATCTATGAATTATCTTACCTGCTCCTTCTGTATAACAGAACTTTATTGAAAGCAGTTTCCAGATGCCTGGCGAATGGCAACATTTCTTGCCTTTGAAAAGGCAGGAAGGGATCCTAAAATCCCTACCGATTATTGTACTATCTCTGACTAGCTGTCTGTGCAAAATCCTGGAGCAAATGAGTACTTTCCTTTTATATAGTATTTAGAATCAAATTACCTCTCCAGCATCCAGTCTGGCTTCTGAAGGAACCACTCCACTCTGGACCATCTTATTAGACTGGAAACATCCATCTGGGATGCTTTCCTAAAATGTGAACATTTTGTATTCTTTGATATTGAGATTTAAGTGTATGGCAGAACTTGGAGATTTGGCATCTTAAAAGACTTGTATATATCTTGGTCTTAGAAGTATTTCCCCATTTTTAGCCAAATCAGTCTTTCCAAGTTCATTTTACTAAAAGTTTCTCTTGATAACCCCAGGGGCTCACATCTGGCGAGTATGGGCTTGGCACACCCAGAGTCCTGAGCTGGATATCATTCTTCTCTTTGTTGAGAATTTTTTCTTGGCTGGTGCAGTATAAGCCTCAAGCTTCCTTACACCATATAGCTAATAATAATAATAATAATTATTATTATTATTAGGCACGATGGCACAGTGGTTAAGACACTGGACTACCAGGCTGATGGACCCGGGCTTGAATCCCGCATTGGTGGAAGCGAACACAGCTCTATTATGCTGGGAGACTGATATAATAATAATAATATTAAACGATTAAAAAAAAAAAAAAAAAAAAAGTGAAAGTTACCCCAAGGGAGGAGTGACGGCCGAGACAGATAGTGGCGCCATGTGGTGTCACTTGCAAGAACTAAATAAATAAACCACTGGACATAAGCCAAAGCTATACAAGTCCACCTCCATAGGTGGATGATGTCGCAGATAAATATTATTCGTACTGCATCGAGTGTGGCGCAGGATAAAGTCACTCACGTTCAGGCCTTAGGCAGAGAGATCGGCTCGAAAAGTTGGAGACACTGTCTCCCGAGCAAGACAGTGAAGCAAGTGGCGCCGCTGTCCCCCGTAAGGCTACCACAAGAGAAGGGCAAAACCATCCAGCCTCACCAACTGCAAGTGTTTCCTGCGCAACTGCACTAGTGACCACCCAGGAAGGAAGAAAATGCCAACGCATGAAGTGGAGTATTGAAATAAATACATACATCATGCGAGCATACTGTGAAATAACCAGACTAGAGACTGATATGACAACGTACAGATCGTGACTAAGCCGACCAGGCTAGCCGGGTGGGTAAAGTGCCTACCTGGCAACCCAAAGGTCGCGGGTTCGATTCAAGTACTGCAAAAACCTTGGGAGGTGCATTATGGCCACAGAAGCCAATGTGCCAACAACTACCAAAAAAAAAAAAAAAGATCGCGACTACATACCAAATGGTTAGAACGATACCCGGATATCCAGGTCATCGAACAGAGATTAGCAGACCAGAGAAGGACCATTGTCACGAAGAACCTAATAGGTCCTGCCATCTTGGAAAAAATCAAGCAAGATGTCATCGATCTGCTACAAAGCACAAAGAATATGGTCAATATGGAACCAGAGGAGGAACAGCATACCATGGAACCGGAAGAGGAACAGCAAGAAGAAATACGACCCAGAGTAGCTGAAGTGGAAAGAGACGAAGTCATGCTATCCAGAAAAAAGACTAGTGGAAGAAGGCCCTAACAGAATTCAAAGGAATGGACCCCACAAAAACCCACGTGATACCTAAGCAGAGGCCAAATAAAATCCAGCTGACCGGGCTAGCCGAGTGGGTAAAGTACCTACCCGGCAACCCAAAGGTCGCGGGTTCGATTCCCGCCTCGGGCTTGGATCAAAGTACTGCAAAAACCTTGGGAGGTGCAATATGGCCACAGAAGCCGATGCGCCAACAACTACCAAATCAAAAAAAAAAAAAAAAAAAAAATCAAGCCAAATAAAATCCTGTGGAGAGTAACAGACCACCTCAATCAGCAAATAATGCCACATTACCTTGACAACAATGATGCAATGCTGGAGGCTATCCACACAGCCGTATACTGTGCTGCCCTAGCAGCAGAAGAACCGAAAACAGAAGGAACCACCAGCTTGGGAAAGAAGACTTCAGCAGAAGATAGAAGAATTGAGTCGAGATATGTCAGTTGACCCAGTACCAGCAGGGTAATAGAAGTAAGAAATTGATTGGAAAGGTGAAGAGCATCCTCAAGAGAGACAGCGCTCAGAGGGAAAACGAGACCAGAAATCAGAGAATAGAAGAATACTTGGACACACTGATGCAGAACCTCCTCGCACTCAGCAAGAGAATATACCGATACAAAGAGAGCTCCCAAAGGAAAATAAACAACCAAATCTTCAATGAGGACCAAAGAGCCTTCTACAGGAAACTGGGTGAAGATGAGAAAGCAGAAAACGGACTATAAGAGAAGAAGACGATCGAAGTGTTCTGGGGAAATATCTGGAGCAGCGAAGTAAGACATACAGCAAAGCACCCTGGATAGAAGAAGAACGGAAGGAAACTAAGGACATACAAGAGATGAGAGAGTGGGAAATTTGAGAAGTAAAACAGTCGATCAGGAACACCCACAACTGGTGAACCCTGGGAATTAATAACATCCACAACTACTGGTACAAGAAGCTCAATTGCACGCACCTAGCAGAGCAGTTCACTCAAATGATAAGGCACCTGGAGACAATCCTGAAGTATCTCGCCAAAGGAGTCACAAATCTGAAGCCTAAAGATGAAGAAACAAGAAACCCGGTGAAATACAGGCCAATCGCATGCCTCCCAACGATGTACAAGATCCTGACCAGCTGCATAACTAAGAAGATATCAGACCACTTAGTCAGAACATAATGGCCAAACAGCAGAAAGGATGCAAGCAGAGGAGCAAAGAATGCAAGGAGCAATTAACCATAGATGCCGCAGTTATGGAGCAAGCCTTCAAGTAGCACCACAACCTATACAAGGTCTACATCGGTTACTGCAAGGCCTTTAACTCTGTACCTCATAGCTGGCTAACAGAGACCCTGAAGATCTACAAGGTCAATCCAATAGTGACAAACTTCCTTGGAGCAACAATGGCGAAATGGAGTACCACCATTAAGGTCGAGAACGTCACAACCAGGCCAATCCCCATTAGAAGAGGAATCTCTCAGGGAGATGCTCTGAGCCCACTATGGTTCTGTCTAGCACTGAACCCACTATCCACCATGCTCAATGGCAGCAAGTATGGATATAACCTCAAAGAAGGAAGAAAGAACCTGTACACCCTCACCCATCTGATGTACATGGATGATATCAAGCTCTACGCGTCAACCGAGAAGCAACTCCAGCAACTACTACCCCGTGTCACCAAAGAATTCAGCAAGGACATCAGGATGGAATTTGGTCTAGAAAAATGCAAGACCCACACACTGCACCAGGGAAAATTAGTTGGCTGAAACTACCAGCTGCTGACTGGTAAAGAGATCGAAGCTGACAGAAGGAGAGACCTACAATACATAGGGATGATGCAGGCTGAGCAGTTGGAACACAAGGAAATCACGAAGTGCCTGACCGAAAAATATCATCAGAGATTCAGAAGCCTGCTGAAAGCAAAATTGAACGGAAGGAACACAATTAAAGCCATAAACACTTATGCAGCTCCAGTAATAACATACACATTTGGGGTCATAGATTGGACTAACACCAAGCTAGAAGATATCATGCGAAAGACAAGGACAATGATAACCAAGAGTCGCCAACACCACCCAAAGTCATCAGTGGAGAGAATAACAATACCCTGGAAAGAGGGAGGAAGGGGACCTGATAGACCTGACAGAACAACAGAAAACGGTGATAGTTAATCTGAAGGATTACTTCAAGAACAACAAAGCACTACTCCACCAGGCCATAAGGAAGATAGATAAGTGGTATACCCCACTCAACCTAAGCGAGGAAACCCCTCCTGCACAAACGGTACAAGTAATGAAGATAGAAAGATGGACAAAGAAGACACTGAATGACCTCCATCGAGATTACACTGATAACATTGCTTCCAGTGCATGGCTCACAAGTGGGACGCTCTTCCCCGAGACTGAAGGATTCATGCTGGCCATCCAAGAACAGGTAATCAACACCAGAAACTATTGAAAATACATCGCAAAGGGGCCCGGAATGTCAGATGATACATGTCGACGATGCCACCTGGCCTCAAAAACGCTCCAACACATCACGCGGGGTGTTGCAAGGTGATCACCCAGACTGAATACACTCATAGACATGACTAGGTAGCCAGGATAATACATCAGAAGCTAGCGAGGAAATATCAGTTACTACAAGTACGAAATACAAGTACAAACACCAGGCAGTACTGGAGACCCGAACCCACAAACTGTACTGGGACCATGTAATAAAAGCGGATAAGACCATCCCGGACATAACCCTTGTGGACAAGATGAAAAAGGCTACCTACCTGATTGATATAGTGGTACCGAACACTAGCAATGTCCAGAAAACCCATGAGGAAAAAATTAGGAAGTACACGAACCTAAGACATGAGATCAAGGAGATGTGGCATATGCAAGAAGTATCAACTATCCACATCATGTCAGCAACCGGTATGGTACCAAAGACTACATAGCAGCCTAGCAGCAATAGGTCTCCCAGAGAACACCTGAAATTGTACAGATACTTTAAGTTTTAAATCTGTAGTTTAAATTAAAATGGATGTATTGTGGTCCTTTGAACTTTCAATCAATGAGAATTGCTTATTTTTATTGTAGTTTTGCCAGTGGACCATCTGATCTGTAGTAATGTTTAAATCAGAAAAAGTGAGATTTTATACTGAATATGACTGAATTAATGATATTAATGATAATGTAATGTACATTCAATCAGTAATAAGGATATTGCAAATCCTTGGTATTTATGGTTTCAGTCGCTTTTTTTTTGGTTCTCTCCCAGTTTCAACAATCATATGTTCGTAACTTGTAGTAACCACTGTTAAAGGTGTCACTATTCCTAATTGGTATTGGTGCCATTTGAGACCAACTTGAGTGGCACTACAAGGCCACTTCATGTAAGGATCCTTAAAAGCAAGGGTTCCCAACCTTTTTTTGATTGTGTACCCCCTGTGTCCTAACTTTATGTATGTAGACCCCCATATACGCATATGTAATATTCCTAAATGAAATATTTATTTGTAGGTTAGTAAAAGCTAATAATTAAACAATTCCAATATAATATAAAAAATGTAAAATACAAATTTTGAAAAATTTAATTGATAAAACAAACGTTTTTATTTGTAATGACAGAATTAGTAAAAAAAAATATTTCAAACAATATATATAAATTTATTCCTAAGGCTATTAAATAGGATCCCATTAAATAGGCCCTACTAATGAGATCCTTGTGGCTGATGTTTTGATATTAGCATTTTAATATCTGGCTCCAATTTTGGGAGAGTCAGACGAAGATCACCACTTTTTACTATATCAAGTCGATTATGATTTTTTGTTAACAGCTGTGTTACACGACTAAAGCCAGATTCCACAAGATAAGATGATGGGAAAACAGTGACATACATTTTAGCTTTCTCCCATAAAAGCGGATATTTACGTGCAATGTCACTATTCTTCCATACGTCATGCTTTCCTTTTTTGAATAGACTTCAGACTGTCTCATCAGACTGCAATTCAACAAGTTCCTCTTGTAAATCAGTTTCAACATCAGCAACATTTACTTCAAATGGAAACAGCACCCAATCTGGGATGTTCAGTTCTAGTAGGTCCATGAACCGAACTTGCATGTCTTCATAAAATTTTTTTAAATAATCAACGTACACAACACAATCATCATCTTTTAAATCACTGCTAACTGAAGCAAGGTTCGGAAACTGGTCAAACGCACGGCGTGAGATATTAAGACTGTACAATTTGAGTTTTCCTAGGAATGCATTAATGGCTTCTTTGCTAGATATTAAATCACAATTATGTCCTTGCTGCAGCTTATTAAGAGAATTCAGTTTTTCAAACACATCTGAGAGGTAAAATATGTCTGTTTTCGTGGCAACCAACTGTTTTCCAATCTCCTTTTTGTTTAGAAATTATATAATACTGTCCCAAAGGATGACGAAGACAATTGCCTTTAGACAACCATCGCACCTCTGTATGCAGTACAAGACGGTCAAATTCTTCATTTTCATCACACAATTTGCGAAAGAGATTATCTTGAATAGCATTAGCCTTAATGAGGTTGACAGCTTTTATTACAAGAGTTAAGGCTTCATGAAGACGTCCACTCAATCTCTTCGCCACCATATGTTGGCAGTGAATCACGCAATGTATGCAAAATACTTTTGGCAATGCATTTTTTAAATGAGTGATAAACCCTCTGTACCTACCGACCGTGGAAGGAGCGGCATCAGTAGCACAAGCCATTAAATTTTCGAATGGAATATTTTTTTCTATAAGACTGGACTTCCTTAAATATTGTTTCACCTTTAGTATCTGTTTTGAGGAATCTTGCAAAAAGCATTTCCTCTCTGAGTTGATTATCATCCATACATTTTACATATGCCAATAAAAGTTCTTCATTGTCCATCAGTTTGATTCATCGAGTTGCATTGCAGACAGTTTCACTCATAATTGAGCAATAAGTTGATTTTCTACATCTTCGGACATTTTATCAATGCGTCTGGATATTGTGTTATTGCTCAAAGGAAGGTTATCGGTAATTTCATGTGCATTTTTGTTTAACATTGTTGAAATTACAACTGATATCGAAGGCAAGATGATAGTTTCACCAATGCTATGTGGCTTTCCAGATTTTGCTGATTTCGTATGATGCTAATAAACTGCTATCTTTATTGCTTGCTTGTTTACTGAAAATCTGATACAATTTGTTTCTTCCTTGAAAATTGTCTCGTAGTTTTCGGAAATACTCCACTGATTTATTTTTCTTTTCGCTGTGCCTTATCTCCAAACGGTGACGAAGCGTACTTTGCTTCATGCTATCATTAGACAGCACAGTCCAATATAAGATACATTGGTTTTGTGATTCAATAAAACCATACGACAGATATTCAGTCAAATATTGTCTTGTTTTCTTATTTGCATGAGCCATGTGTAATCTGAAAACAACAATATTATTAACCTCAAATATTTAATGTTTGAAATGCTTGTAGGTACTAATGGAAATATAGTTCACTAGAACAATAACGTTCAATAACACAAAACAATAGATTTCACCACGACGATACCGATTACTCACTATAGAATGAAATGACTGACTCTTTCTAGATTAGTCGGTGCTTAAATAATGTTTTCTAATGTTTTCTTCTTCGAGAATTTTCTATGGAAAGAAATTTTTTTTTTTTTTGCGTCAACTAAAGAAGGTTCCAGAAAATACGAGCATCTTCTAACTGCAAATTTCTGGACTTTTCTATGACATTAGTTTATTTTATTATTATTATTTTTATTTATTTTTATTTAACAAATTATTTTATTTATAATATTTTATCATGAACCCCTTAGCTCATATTATGGACCCCCGAAATACAATTTTTTTTCTTGTGGACCCCCTCAAAGCTTCTATGGACCCCGTTTTGGAAACGCTACTTAAAAGGAATTGCTGTGAAAGGTATCACAAAGACAGCCAGATATTAAATTAGCCCTAGATCAATTTAATGTCAAAGTGAAGTTTCACTGCATTTCAAAAACTCGGTCATCCTGTGCATACCCATCGTTACAAGGTAACTATCAGATAGTTTTCTTACATACCCCCCCCCCCCCATTTAAAAAAAAATTCTTCCCTGGCAGCACAGTTAATCCTCCGTCTGGATACTATGCAAGCAATGCTCCACTTCACCTTGATACTTTTGCAATCGCTAAATTACTGTCACTTTATAAATAATAAATTAATAATAATAAAAAACTCAGTTTGGCATTTGTGTACTATATGTGCTTCAAATATAACTAATTTAAAAATCTGTTTTGTTCACAATTTTAATTGAATTTTTGAACTGATTGAATAATTGAATTGAATTATTCAATCTACTAATTGAATTTTTTTCCTTTGTGAGCTTTGTGTTAACTACTAGCAATTACATTCTATTACTCTTAGTTTATATCATTCAGTTATGCACATGGAAAGAAGAATAAAATTTAAAAGATATAGAAGCTTTAATTGTTATGACAGTATTTTACAAAATTATAAAGTAATAAAAAAAATGGGGAAAGTTGACAAAACAATTGTCCATTAGGTAAGCATTTTTTTTTTTTTTTTTGTAAGTTAATTTGATTTGAACTTAATAGTTTGGCAAAAAAAAAATTAAAGAAATAGTTCATTTGGTTTGATTTTACTTCTTTAAAGGGTGTTTCAAATGCGGAGAGGAAGGTCATCTTTCTCGTGACTGTACCAAGCCTGGAGGTGATAAGAGGAATGGCTGCTATAAATGTGGACAAGATGGACACATGGCAAGAGATTGTCCAAATATGAACAGTAGAAGTGATTCCAATAATGGTTAGTTTATTTACATTACTAATTATGATTAATTTTTTTAATTATCACCAACAAGCCTCACAGCATGAACACCTAAACAGATTGAGTTTTCTGGTAACTAACAGTGATAAGTGTCTTAAGCTTTGTGTGTGTGTGTCTGATAAATAGTAATGCACACATTAAAATGTATCGCAACTTAAGTTTTGATTATTTTTATCTGCTGGTAATCTACCCCAATTTTTAAATTTAAGCCATGGTTACCAATGCTTAATTTCAAATATCTTGCATAAGACACGTAGTATGAGACAAAAGAGAAACGACACTCGGATAGGAATATTGTACTGCAGTGAAATGTTGACAAAAAAAAAAAAAAAAAAATTTGTTAATACTACTGCTAGTTCCCAACTTTACGAGTTAATTCGTTCCCAGCATGCACTCGTAAAGCGGGAATTTATTTCCCATATACATAATGTTAAAATAGGGGTTACGTTCTCAATTAATTTAGTTAGCTAATTAGTTTGTTTAAACAATGATTGATTTACCCAAAGAAATGAAAACATAGCCTGTAAAATCAAGCAAATTATAATAATAAAGAAATTATTTATGAATTACAAATGTCAAAGAACGTTTATTCTTCATCATCATCGACTAAATGCACACTCATTATTGGCTCGGTACTTGGTTTGTTGCACAAGGAGTCGTCTTCAGAACTGCTTCAAGAGGCATTTGTTTCCAAGATAATCCTCTCTTTTCTTTATAAATTTCAATAACATGCATAAGCATTTTTTAAAGAAACGCACATGCAACTAACACAATATGCATAGAGTAACAAGTTTACACAACCTAAAAAAAAAAAAAAGGAATGAAGAGATGATTCTGAAAATTTATTATTTATCAATTTTATTTTATTTTATTATTTTTTTTTTTTGCGATTGAAGATTTCAGTGAAATGGAACTCATTTCGCTGTAATGTAGAAAACCACAATTCCAGCTATCGGTATTTTTGCAAATGCAATAAGATCCAGTTTACATCCTATTTATAATTGCTTGCACTAACAGAAAAGATCAATAAACCTGAAAGTGCAACTTGTTTTTATTGTTTTATGATCGTGACCTCCAAAAATGGGCTTTAGAAAAATATCACAAATGTGTCAAAATTGGTTCTTATAACAGAACATATGATAACGATAAAAGTGTAGTGATTTGAATTGGTAACTAATACAATTTACACTTTAAAAACGACTTTTCAGAGATTTATATAGCGAAAATTTCAACTTCCGAGGTCATGGAACGTCCAAAAAACAATGTTATTGGGTTCGCATTACGATATTTTCACGATAGGATGGTGTCTCTGGAACGGATTAATATCGTAAAGTGAGGGTACACTATTCATTTTTTGCAATTATTATTCAAATTTTCAAATTTGTTGATGGGGGTGGACTCGTAAAGCGGGAGCTGCCTGTAT